>NW_017732672.1:120710-126479 GCF_001890085.2 Hipposideros armiger | reverse complement strand
GAATTGATACCTCATTTCTTTTTTTTTAATATTTTATTGGGGAATTGGGGGGCAGGTAACAGCGTTGGGGAATTGGGGAAGGGGAACAGACAGGTAGACAAATTGCTGTTTTTTGTTCTACAGTCTAGTTGTGGTGGACATCGCTTCACTGGCCCATGTTGGTATGATCATTGTGCTCTTCCCGGCTGAGGCAATCGGTCGCCCGATCGTTGGTCGGCCGCTCACAGCAGCTCCCGGTAGCTCACACCAGCTACCAGCCACTCACGCTGGTTGCCAGCCACTCACGTAGCTCATGGTAGCCCACTGCAGCCCTGCTGCAGCCTATGCCGTCGCTGGCGACTCACAGCAGCCCAGCTCCAGGTCGAGCTGTTGTTCATCTTAGCTGTAGAGGGCAAGCGTCACTGGCCCTCAATGTGGGATCTGAACCGCAGCCCTGCTGCTCAGAGCTGGTGCTCCCAAGTGAGCTCTTAACCAGCTGAGCCACTCGGCCGGCCCGATACCTCATTTCTTTTAAGCACTGAATAATATTCATTGTCTGAGTGTATCACAGTTTACTTATCCATTCACTTACTGAAGGACATCTCAGTTGCTTCCAAGTTTGGACAATTATGAATAAAGCTGTTATAAACATCTGTAGGCAGATTTTTCTATGGACATGTTTTGAAATCCTTTGGATAAATACCAAAAAGCAAAATTGCTGGATCGTATAGTAAGCATATGTTTAGGTTTTTAAGAAACTGCCAAACTGTCTTCCAAAGTGGCTGTACCACTTTTCATTCCCACCGACAATGAATGAGGGTTCCTGCTGCTCCACATCCTTGTCAGCATTTACTGTTGTCAGTGTTCCAAATTTTGGGCATTCTCATAGGTATGTAATGGTATCTCATTGATTTTTGTTATTTTACTTTTATTTTTGTATATACCATTGTATGAGTAGTATAATAAAATACGACAATTTATCTATTCATGATAACTTTGAGGGACATTCTGGTTGTTTCTAGTTTTTTACTTAAAAAAGTGCTACCATAAATATTCTTGGTAGTGTACATACATGTAGGCCTCTAGGATATTTACCCAAGAGTTGGATTGCTGGTTTATAGGGTATGGGCACGTTCAGCATTATT
The DNA here is from genome assembly GCF_001890085.2 of Hipposideros armiger. NCBI lineage: Eukaryota > Metazoa > Chordata > Mammalia > Chiroptera > Hipposideridae > Hipposideros > Hipposideros armiger. Next base: position 125,355 of record NW_017732672.1, on the reverse strand, counting down.
AGACGATGCCTAACTTTTTCTAATGGTGTACCAATTTACACTCTTACTAGCAGTATTTAACGGTTTCCATTGTGTCACCTGCTGGCCAATATGTGGTATGATCAGATTTTTAAATTATTGGTCATCTAATGGGTATAAAATAGCCTCTCATAATTTTATTTTCCTGATTACTAATGGTGTTGAGCATCTTTTCATATGATTATTGGACATTAAGATTTCTTATTTTGTGAAGCATTTATTCAAGACATTTGACAATTTTTTTTCTATTGGGTAGTGTGCCTTTTTCAAATTAATTTGGAGTTATTTATATATTCTAGCTGTAGTCCTTTGTCCTTTACATGTGTTGCATATATCTTTCCCCACTTTGTCTCTTATTTTTTTATCATTTTCATGGTTTTTTTTCAATAAACAGAAGTTCTTAATTATAATATAGTCAAAGGTATCAACCTTTATACTTTTTTATTATTAGTTTCTGGTATACAAAACAATATAATAGACATTTCACCCCTCACAAATAACCTCCTCCCCCAATCTATTGTCCCTCTGACACCATATATATCTATGACAATTCCATTGACTCTATTCCCTATGCTGTACTCCATATGCTGTGACTATATATATATATATATATATATATATATATATAATTATACATGACATACAATATCATTCAGCTTCAGCTTCAGGTGTATAGCACAGTGGTCAGGCATCTACACCATCCATGAATTGGTCTCCCTAATAAGACATGTGCCCATCTGACCCTCTACAAAATCTTTACAACATTACTGATTATATCCCCAAACTGTCTTTCATATCCCCATGGCAATAATATAGTTGCCAATTTGTGATTTCTAATCCCCTCCCCTTCTCCTTCATCCCCAACCACTTCAATCTTTATTCTTTATGCATAATGCTTTTTGTGTCTTTTCAAAGAAATCCTTCCCTACCTCAACATCATGAAGATATCACCCTATATTAATATTTAAAATTTCTATAGTTTTGCCTTTTACGCTTAGGTCTTTAATATTTTTGGAACTAATTTTTGTGTAGAGTGTGAGAATAGGAGTCCAATTTCATTTTTTTCCCTTATAAACACCCAATTGCCCTATATCATATGTTGAAAACTCTCTCCTTCCCCTACTCATTCACAATTCCAACACTGTCAAATACCAAGTGTTCATATATTGTTGGGACTATTTATGGACTCTCTGTTCTATTCCATCAGTCTATTTGTCTAATCTTGTGCCAATATGATGTTGCCTTAATTACTGTAGCTTTGTAAGAAGTCTTAATATCTAATAGAGAAAGTCTTTTCTACCTCATTCCTGTTTTCAAGAGTTTCTAACTGTTCTTATCAATATCTAAAAATAGATGCTGAAATTGTATTTTCTAAAAAAAATACTGTTGGGATTTTAATTTTAGCAAAAGTAACTGCTGAGTTTTTTTTTACTGCTGAGTTTTAATGTAAATAAAAATAATGGTTGAGATTCTAACTTTAATGTTTCTCAAAGTTTCATAATATTCTTCATAGTGTCTAACATATTTTTGTTGGATTTTTATCAGTTAGTGAAGTTTTTAAGTTTTAGAGGAATCTCAGGAATGGGATTATTATGCGTTTGTTATAAGTCATGCTCTTCTTTTTTTTTTAAGATTTTTATTGGGGAATTGGAGGGATGGGAACAGTGCTGGGGAATTGGGGGAAGGGGAACAGGCAAGTTGCTGTCATTTTGTTCTTCAGTCTAGTTGTGGAGGACTTTGCTTCACTGGTCCAAGTTGGCACCATCATTGCGCTCTTCCCGGGCGAGGCAGATCAGTCGCCGGCTTCTGGACAGCCACTCACTGTGGCTGCTGGCTGCTCACTGCGGCTGCTGGCTACACATGGTAGCCCATGGCAACCCACTGCCACAGGGGCTGCAGCCTACGCCATTGCCGGTGACTCATGGCAGCCCAGCTCCTGGTTGAGCTGTTGTTCAGCATCTTAGCTGTGTAGGGCAGTGTCACTGGCCCTCATATGTGGGATCCGAACCGGGGCCCTCTGGCGTCCCAAGCCAGTTCTTAACCATTGCACTACTCAGCCGGCCCAGGTAATGCTCTTCTTTTTAAAGATTTTTTTAATTGGGGAATTGGGGGATGGGAACAGCGCTGGGGAACTGGGGGAAGGGGAACAGACAAGTTGCTGTCATTTTGTTCTTCAGTCTAGTTGTGGAGGACTTTGCTTCACTGGTCCAAGTTGGCACCATCATTGCGCTCTTCCCGGGTGAGGCAGATCAGTCGCCGGCTTCTGGACGGCCGCTCACAGCGGCTGCTGGCCGCTCATGCTGGCTGCTGGCTACATACGGTAGCCCATGGCAACCCACTGCCACAGGGGCTGCAGCCTCGCCAGCGACTCACAGCAGCCCAGCTCCAGGTTGAACTGTTGTTCAGCATCCTAGCTGCAAAGGGCAGTGTCACTGGCCCTCACGTGTGGCATCGGAACCGGGGCCCTCTGGCGTCCCAAGCCAGCTCTTAACCACCAAGCCACTCTGCAGGCCCTTCTTTTTTTTTTAGAGAGAGAATATAATCTCATGTTAAGAAATCAGCTTATCAATTTTTTCACCACCATTTATTAAAGAGGCTTTCTTTTCTCCATGGTATGTTTTTAGTTTCTTTGTTGAAAATTATCTGCCCATATATATGTCGGTTTATTTCTGAGTTCTCAATTATATTCCATTTGTCTGTGTGTCTCTTTTCCTGCCAATACTATGCTGTTTTGATTACTGTCACTTTGTGGTATAAACTGAAGTCAAGGAGTGTGATACCTCCAGCCTTGTTCTTTGTTCTTAGGATTGCTTTGGATATTCAGGCTCTTTTGTGAGGCCATACAAATCTGATGATTTTTTTGTTGTGTTTCTTTAAAAAAAAATGCCATTGGAATTTTGATGGAGATTGCATTAAATCTGGAGAAGATATTTGCAAACAACACCTCCAATAAGAGGCTAATATCCAAACTATATAAAGAACTCATACAACTCAACAAAAAAACCCCAAACAATCCTATTGAAAAATGCGCAGAGGATCTGAACAGACACTTGTCCCAAGAAGACATACAAATGGCCAACAGATATATGAAAAGAGGCTCAACCTCACTAGCTATCAGGGAATGCAGATCAAAACCACAAATGAGATACCACCTCACATGTGTTAGAAAGATTATTGTCAACAAGAGAAGCAATAAAAAGTGTTGGAGAGATTGTGGAAAAAAAGGAATGCTCATATACTGCTGGTGGAAATGTAAATTGGTACAGCCACTATGGAAAACAGTATGAAATTCCTCAAAAAATTAAGAATAGAATTAAATTACAACCCAGCAATCCCTCTTCTGGGTATTTACCCAAAAAATCTGAAAATGTTTGTTTGTAAAGATATATGTACTCCTATGTTCATTGCAGCATTATTCATGGTGGCCAAGCTATGGAAACAACCAAAATGTCCTTTGATAGATGATTGGATAAAGAAGATGTGGTACATATATAAAATGGAATATTAATTGGCCATAAGAAAAGATGAAATACTGCCATTTGCGACAACATGGATGGATCTTGAGATTATCATGCTAAGCGAAATACAGACAGAAAAAGTTGAGAACAATATGATTTCACTCAAATGTGGGGCATAAAACTGAAAGCAACAAATGAACAAGACAAACAAAAACTCACAGGCACCGACAACAGTTCAGTGGTTACCAGAGGGAGGAAGGGGCGTAGAAGGGGGTAAAGGGGATCAAATATATGGTGATGGAAGAAGAACTGACTCAGGTTGATGAACACACAATCCCATATATAGATGATGTATTATAGAAATGTACACTTGAAACCTATGTAATTTTTCTAAAAAAAATCACCCCAATAAATTTAATAAAAAATTTTACAATTTTAGTTAAACAATAATCAGTCTGTGTGTTGATCCTTCATATTGATATATTCAACATAATATGTTATATATTGATTTATATAATATACTATTATCTGTAAAGATGCCAATAATTCATTACATTTTCAAAAAGTAAATAGTACATCTTAAATTGATATGTTAATGGAGAGAAACTGTGGGATGGAGCACAGAAAAGCTCAAGATATCTGTATCCAACTGCCTACTTGACATTTTAAATGAAATGTCTTTTAGGCATCCCAAAGTTAATGTCAAATATCGAACTCTCTATTCCCCCTGCCAACCTGTTCCTAGTCTCCCCACTTTCAGTGCTATCATCATGTTTTGATACTTTCAGAGAATCTTAACATGTAGGGATCTTGACTCTCTCATTCACCACAGTATTTCCAGTGCCTAAAAGAGTGTCTTGCATATAGTAGGTGCTCAATAAATATTTGTGAATGAATGGTCCTTGCCCTCAAGAAACATTTTTTTGTTTGTTTGTTTGTGTTTTTTTTATTAAATTATTTTTATTATGAATTGCACATTTTTTAGAATTAGTTTCAGCTGTACAACACAGTGCAATAGTTATGCTTTTTATCCCTTGAAGTGACAACCTCCCTCCCCCAATCCACCGCCCCATTTCCCCCCAATATCATACATATCTATTACAAATCCCTTGACTCCACTCCCACACTATACTCCACGTCCCATGACTATATATATATATATATATATA
>NW_017732672.1:98266-120225 GCF_001890085.2 Hipposideros armiger | reverse complement strand
CCAAATGTTATGATTTCATTCTTCTTTATGGCAGAGTAATACTCCATTGTATAAATGTACCACAATTTCTTAATCCAGTCGTCTACCGATGGGCATTTCGGTTGTTTCCAAGTCTTGGCTATTGTGAATAGCACCGCAATAAACATAGGGGTACATATATTTTTTCGAATTAGCGTCTTGGGTTTCTCTGGATCAAGAAACATTTGATTAAAAATTATTGAACAATACACGTGGGCCCGCCTAGTGGTGCGTTGGTTAAGAGTTGGCTTGGGACGCCAGCTCTGAGCAGCAGGGCCCTGGTTCGGATCCCACATATGAGGGCCAGTGATGCTGCGCCCTCTACAGCTAAAATGGTGAACAACAGCTCGACCTACAGCTGGGCTGCCGTGAGCCGCCGGCAATGGCATAAGTTGCAGTGGGGCTGGCCGGCAGCTGGCGTGCGCTTTCGTGAGCTGCTGTGAGATGCCATGAGTGGCCATCCAATGGCCAGCGAGCAACTGCCTCACCTGGGAAGAGCACAATGATAATACCAACATGGGTCAGTGAAGCGGCATCCTCCACAACTAGACTGAGAAACAAAAAAGACGGCAGCTTGTCTGTTCCCCTTTTCCAATTCCCCAATGCTGTCCCCCTCCCCTAATTCCCCCCCAAAAAAGAAACAATACATGCAAGGTAGTATATGAAAATAGTCAAAGGATTTCTGTCCTCAGTTTTCTACTATTAGACCTGCAGCGATTGTTTAGTCCCTCATTATTTTATACCTCAATAACTACCACAATTCTTTTTTTTATATTTTATTGGGGAATTGGAGAAGAGGAACAGCCAACTTGTTCTTTAATCTTAGTTGTGGAGGACGCAGCTAGCTCAGCTGCAAGTCCAGCCGCCATCCAGCCGCCCGTTGGCAGCTCATAGCTGTTCAGCTCAAGGGGCCATGTTCAATCTTAGTTGCAGGTGGGCATAGCCCACCATCCCATGCAGGAGTCCAACTGGCAACCTTGTTGTTAGGAGCATGTGCTCTCACCAGCTGAGCCATCCTGCCACCTGTTGGCAGCTCAGCAGCAGCTCAGCTCGGGCTCAGCTCACTGGCCCATGTGGGAATCGAACCAGTGACCCTGTTGTTAACCAACTGAGATCACGTTGTTAGCCAACTGAGCCACTCGGCCAGGCCCCCCCCCCACAATTCTTTTCAACAGGTCTTCTTACCACCTTACAATGTGATCAGCTTATAGGATAAAATTCAAACCACTTAACATGACATTCCATGTTCTCCATGGTCTGACACCAGTTTACTGTTTCCACTTTATTTTTCCCTACTTAACCATAATGAAACCTGATGTTCCAACCATACAAGACTACTGAGTGTTCCTAGAGTATGCCCTACCCTTCCCTTTGTTATTTTCCCTTCTGTGTGGAATTCCATTGCTCCCATTTCTTTCCTCACCAAATGAGACCCATCTATTCTGACACAATTCAAATGTCATTTTCTCTGTGAGGACATCCCTGACTCTCACAGGTAGAATTAGGTTTAACCTCTTTTGCACTTTCCCCTGGTACTTATTAATCTTGATGTAGCACAATTATAGAAGTCATACAATCATAATGTTAGACTTGGAAATAGTCTTGGGTGATCATGTGATCCAACTTCCTCATGCTATGGAGGACCAGAGCAAGAATCCAGGTCTTTTAATCTCTCTTGCCTCATGATTATTTGTGTACATATTTTATAACATGTACTTGACAGGTCACTCGGGGCAGAAATAGGGTCTTATTCATCTTTGTGGTCCCCATGATGCCTAATACAATCTATTACACATAGTGGAAATACAATAAGTGTGTTTTAATTGACTTGAGGATTAATACCAGAGAGATGGATAAAGTAGAGGTACCATTAATAATAAATTTTATTAAGTACATGCCCTGTGCCAAGTACAAAACCAAAGCATTACAGGAATCATCTAATTTATCACACAACCAAATGAGATAAGTACTATTACTTGTTTTCATTTGCCCAAGATCTCATAGCCAATAAGTTGTAGAGCCTGGGCCAGAATCCAAATTTATCTGAGTATAGATCTTCTGCTTTTCATCATTATGCTATAATGCAAAGCAACACAGTAGGAACTCAAACATGAGTTTGGAAGATGATTAACGGATGAGAAGATAATTTTTATTTCCTGGAGAACTTAACACCTGGGTTTGGAAATGTAGCTTGCAGCTAAATTGTGGAGGGCCTTAAATGCCAAGCAAGGTATAAGAAGTCATCTCCTTCCCCTGTTTTCCATCTGCACCAGTCTAGATCCTGATTACTTTCTGAGGCCCAACTTAAATTCTTCTTATTGTATGAGAACTTCCAGAATCCTCCAAGTCACAATGAATTGCCTTTACTTCCATAATACTTTGCTTATATACCTGCTGTGATGCATAATACTACTTTTTTTAAAGATTTTATTGGGGAATCGGGGAAGGGGAACAAACAAGTTGCTGTTCTTTTGTTTTTCAGTCTAGTTGTGGAGGAAGTCACTTCCCTGGCCCATGTTGGTATTGTGATTATTGCGCTCTTCCCAGGTGAGACAGTCGCTCGCCGGCCATAGGATGGCCGCTCATGGAGACTCACGGCAGCTCACACCGGCTGTCAGCCACTCACGGTAGCTTATGGCAGCCCACTGCAGCCCCACTGCCGCCTACACCGACACCGGCAACTCACAGCAGCCCAGCTCCAGGTCAAGCTGGTGTTCACCTTCTTAGCTGTAGAGGGCGCAGCATCACTGGCCCACATGTGGGATCCGAACCAGGGCCCTGCTGCTCAGAGCTGGCATCCCAAGCCAAATCCTAACCCACGCACCACTCGGCTGGCCCAATACTACTTTCTTAATGGTAATATTTTGTGGATGTGTCTGTCTTCTTCACATTTGTAAATTCCTTGAGAACAGGCACACTGTTTTATTTATGGTTATATACCTCTCATTCCTTATTTAGCAACTGATACACAGTAGGTGTTCAAAAAATGTTAATTGAGTTAAATGTTTCATCAGAAGGATACAGACAAGAATAAGGCATAGTTTCTACTTGCAAGAGAAGCCAACAGTCTATTGAGGGAAACAATACATTATTCCATATGAGTAGCTACACCAGTGTCATATTAAAAAGATATAGAATTCAACAACCAATTAGAAATTGAAATAAAATAAATAACCCATTCACAGTAGCTCCAAAATCTATAAGGCAGCTAGAAAGATAGCGAACAAAGATGTACATACAGGCCATTATGCATAAAAGTGTAAAATTGTACTAAAATTTTTTTAAGATATCTGAAAGTGGAGAAATATACTTGTCAAGAACTGCACAGGATCTGAGATTTTACCCTATATACAAGTTAACACATTACCCTGCCATGGTTTGATTGATTCTAGCATCAGACATAAAAAGCTTGGATGAGCAACAAAGGACTTTATTATTCACAGCAAACGCAGTAGTCAGAGCTTCATATTTGTTTGTGTCTGTTTCCAATACCCTTCAAGTCCCAAAAGGGCAATGTAAAGGACCCATGATGGATGGCTGCACACATAGTAGATTGCATTATAGGAGACGAACAATGAGATTCCACTGCTTTTATAGAAAACAGAAGCAAGCCTACTCTTTTTCTGTGGGGAGATGTTTCCTCATCCCTCAGGGATGCTCACTGCAAACATGATCCTGAAAAATGGCTCAGGGAAAGAATTGTCAGGGAGTTGCATTTTTGGTATAAACAGCAAAAACATAATAGGGATGTTCAGGGTCCATGGTGGACTGTCCCAAAAATATTGCATTCGGCATAGGAAGACTTCAAGTCAGTAAGTTAGCAATTCTTCTCAAATTAATCCATAAATCCAATAAGATTCCAATCAAAATATTAGCAGGCCCATTTCTGTGGAATTTGACAAGTTGATTACAAAATTGAAAAAGACATATATGGAAAATTAGTATATGAAAGATGTGGTTTTGCAAAGGAGTGGAGAAAGGATTGATAATTTCATAAATATGATTGACAATTGGTCTCCCTTATGGAAAAAATCTAAATCCATGCCTTATATAAAATAAATTCTACATGTACAAAAGACCTAAAGTACACAATCAAAATTTTAAAACCAATTAGAAATATAGACAAAAATCATAATCTTCTCAAAGTAGAGAAGAATTTCCTGAACAAAACCCAAAATACAAGTTTTGAAGGAAAAGATTAACACATTTCAGTCCATGAAAATTATATAACAAAAGACATAAGAAACAAAGTTAAGGTCAAAAGACAAGCAATAATTGGTACAATCTTTTTGGAAAATTAGTTGGCTGTATCTACTAAAGCTGAACATATGCATGTCCTATGACCAACGACTCTACTTCTCGGTATATGTCCAAAGAAAACACATATGAATGTTCACTAAAAGACATGTATAGGGACTTCTGGTAAGATGGCAGAATAGACAGACACTGTGCCAACTGCCTCCCAGGATCACGCCAAAATTACAAATAATTTATAAGATATTCAACCTCGGAAGTTCCCTGGACCCTAGATGAACAGAACCTCTAAATGATGGACTTAAAAAGGAGGCCATGTCAAGTCCGGTAGGAGGAGCGGAGATGAGAGAGGGCAAACTCCGTGAGGGACACCTCAGTGGTGGCGAGGCTTCTCCGGTTGGAGGAGAGACCCTCCGACCTCATACCGTGCTCACCAGCCCAGAGTTACATTGCCAGGAAGAGGAGTTCTACGATAGCTGGAAGTAGAAAATAGTGAGGACTCTCTTTGCTCTACTCGGTGAGGCTGGGGGCAGCTGGAGAAACAGTGGAGCCGGCAAACCGACTCGCTCACTGGTGAGAACTCACCCGGTTCCTGGTGGAGGGAGTAGCTTTGTGAGCGGGGCCCAGGAGCCTCCGGGAAGGACTGAGCTGAGTGCCTTTGGCATGGGAGCTGGAGGTTTTTGGGACTACTGTTCCCCTGGTGTGGAGCTTCCACGCAAGTGGTGCACAGGAGGGCGCCATTTTTTCAGGTCTGGGCCCTTCCACAGAAGTTCAGGTCCAGAACCGCATTGGTCTGGGGGAATTGGCACAGGAGTGCGTGTGTGCGTGTGTGCGTGTGCACGCATGAGGCCTTGAATCCCCACCCTCCACACTGCTTGTGCCACATAGCCAGGGAAATGCCTGGCAGGCATGCTCCGGCTCCAAAAGACTGCTTATTGAGACCCGGGAGTGCGCGACTTGCCTTAGGTCCCCGATTTCCACACTGCACTCCAGAGTTGCCTGGGTGGCGATTGGCTGTTGGGCTTCTCGGCCTGATCTGCAAGCGGATGATTGCGACAGGCTGAGACTGGGAGTTTTCCTGGGCGTGTAGGGCTGTGAGCTGTGTGCCTGCATGATTCAGCTGGGGCTTTCCTAGTGAGTTTGTGTGGGGTGGCTGCTGATATATATATGTACCTCTATGTTTATTGCAGCGCTATTCACAATAGCCAAGACTTGGAAACTACCAAAATGCCCATCGGTAGGTGACTGGATTAAGAAACTGTGGTACATTTATACAATAGAGTATTACTCAGCTATAAAGAAGAATGAAATCGTACCATTTGGGACCATATGGATGGACCTAGAGGCTATTATGTTAAGTGAAACAAGTCAGTCGGAGAAAGAGAAATACCATATGATTTCACTTATATGTGGAATCTAAAAGTCTGAATGAACGAGCAAAGTAAACAGAAGTGGTCTCAGAGATATAGAGGAACAACTGATGATTGCTAATTGGGAGGGGATGGGGATGAGGGAGAAGGGGAAGGGGTTAGACAGAATAAATATGTAACTACAATATTGCCACAGGAACATGAAAGACAGTTCGAGGAATATAATTAATAGTTTTGTAAATATTTTGTAGGGTGTCAGATGGTCACATGTCTTGTTAAGGAGACAGCATCATGGATGGGTTAGAAGCTTGATCACTGCACTGTACACCTGAAGCTGATGTTGTATAATATTGTATGTCAACTATAAGTGAATATATATATATATATATATATATAGTCATTGGACGTGGAGTATAGTGTGGGAGTGGAGTCAAGGGAATTGTAATAGATATGTATGATATTGGGGGGGTTGGGGGCGGCGGATTGGGGGCAGGGTGTTGTCACCTCGAGAGGTAAAAAGTATAACTATTGCACTATGTTGTATAGCTGAAACTAATTCTAAAATATGTGTATTTCACAATAAAAATAATTTAAAAAAAACATGTATAAGTAAAGTCATAACATCACTATTGGGAAATTGGGGGGAAAAAACCCCAAATGTCCATCAATAGTGGAGTGAATAAATAAATTGTGATGTACTCCTACATTAAAACATGGTACAGAAAGCAGAACAAACTAACTACAAATACATATGACAACATGGATAAATCTCACAAACCTAATGTTGAGCAAAAGAAGCCAAACACAGAGGAGTATACACCAAATGATTTTATTTATGTAAATTACAAAAGAGGCAAATCTAATTGTCAAGAGAGGGGGTTAGCATCCTTGTCATAGGCACTGAAAGGGGACACAAGAGAGGCTTCTGAGGGAACTGGTCATGTTTTGTGTCTTGATCTTGGGGCCAGTTATATGGATGTCTTCATTTTGTGAACATTCATCAAGATATACACTTAATATATGTCCATTTGTCTGTTATGTATATTGTACTTAAATAAAACATTTTGAAACTCTGCCTGATAGGATGGTTTCTTTTATATGTGGCTTCCTCCAGTTGAGTTGCATATGTACCAAAAGTTGGTTTTTCCTCAAATAGGTTTATTCCAGTTACATTCGTTATTATAGTAACGCAGACCATTGTTTCAAAATATATGACAAACCCATAATTAGAATATAGAATGTGTAAATCACCCATAAGTAGCAATACTAAAAAGACAAACAACAGTAAAATGGGTAAAGGATATGAAAAGGAATTCACAAAAGAGAAAATATTTATGGTCAGGAAACCTATAAAAACATGCTTACTTCATGAAATAACCTGGGAAATGCAGATTCAAACATTAGTGAGATGTTCATTTTCACCCATTTAAGCTGGTAAAAAGAAATCTGAAAATATGTATTTGCAAGAATGTGGGGGAAATCAGAACTCTTCTACACTGCTGATATGTGTGTAAATTGGTACAATTACTGTGGCAAGCTATTTGGCAATGTCTAGTCAAGTTGAAGATGTACATACTCTGTCATCTAGCAATTTCACGTCTAGGAGACATGTTTATAGAGATAGGAGGCTATAGCAAGAATGTTAATTGCATTCTATAATAGAAAAAAGGAAGCAACTTAATTGTCCACAAAAATCAGAGGACATAAGTAAACTATGGCATATGCACATAATGGAGTATTATATATTGGTTAAAATGGATATATATGTATAGCTACAGTACAAACATGGATAAATCTAAAAATCATAATGTTGGGTGAATAAAGCAAGCTGTAGAAGATTACACGCAATGTGATATAATTTATAAGGATGCAAAAATCACAGAAAACAATTCATTTAACAAATTTTCATTTTATGGACAATTCTAGATACTTGGGATCAATGAACAAAACAGAGGCCTTTGACCTTGTGGACTTTACATTTCAGTGGGGAAAGACAAATTAAACAATAAACATACTAAGTAAATAGGTTGTATAGTGTGCTAGAGAGTGAAATAAAAAGTAAGTGAAAAGTTGGGACGTGAAGGTGTTCCTGGGAGTTTGAAGAGAGAGAGAAGTTGTGAAATAGTAACTTAGAAAAGTCAGAAAGGTTCCAGTCAAGATGGTGGAGTATGAAAATGCTGTCTTTGTCACCCCCCATGATCATATTAAAATTACATCTAAATTATAGAACAATCGACCTGGAGGACCATCTGAAGACTAGCTGAATAAAAATCCTATAACTAAGGATATGCAGAAGAAGCCACGTTGAGACTGGTAGGAAAGACAGAGATGTGATAAGGGCTGGCCCCTCATTCACATGTGGCAGTTGAGAATCAGTGGGATATCTTAGCTACAGAGGTCCACCCTGAGGAGCAATGGTCCCAGCCCCACACTGGGATCCCCAGTCCAGAGTACCAAGGCTGAAAAGAGGAGCCCCCACAACATCTGGCTGTGAAAATCAGCAGGGATTCTATTCATCTGCATCAGACAGAAAGCTGCTGGAAATCCAGGCATCCTCTTAAAGTACCCACACACAGACTCTCTTGCTCCCAGGAACTCACCCTAAGCTCCAGCGGAGGGACAGTGGTTCAGGAGGCACCAGAGACATACAGGGAGAGGCTGAGTAGTGTGCTTTCAGGGCAAGGACAGGAGGGACAGCCAACATTGTCCCCATGTTGAAACCTCCTCCCATGCAGCCGCAACATGGGTGCCATCTTTCCTGGGTTGAACCATCCCTCCACATGCTCAAATCTGAATCTGCACTGGCCTGGTAAACTCTACTTGCTCCACCCTGGTGACTCCCTGAAACCTCACTCCATACAACTCATGTACTATCTGAGGCTCATTCAGGTGCTGAGATTTACAGGTAGCCAGAAGATGGCAGAAGGCCTTGGGGTGCCCTGGAATTTTTGCTGAGCTGTCCCAGGCCTGGTACAAGTGGAAGCTGGCCTCGGTTCTCAGTGAGGCCTCTCCCACACACCTCCAAGTCCAACACAAACAGCGACCAACTGCTGATGACATTGTAGCTCCTACCAGGTAGCCCTGGGTTAGTAAGAGGTAGCAGCTGACCATGGCCTGCAATGAGCCCCTCCCAAGAGTCCCCAGAACCAACACACCCAGTGGCTAGCTTTAGACCAAAACAGAGCACCACCTGATTAGCCCTGCAAGCTGCCCAACCAGAGGGTGGTCTCAGCAGGCACCAGAGCAAACTGGGGTGACTCCTGCTCCATGGGGTCAGCCTCCCCACAGCAGTTCATATGCTGTGGTCATGGCCAATACTCACAGACAGTAAGTCAGAGGGTGAATCCCACCTACTAACGTGCCAACAGTAATCAAGGCTCAACTATAACAGGAGGGCACACACTACCCACACAAGGGACAGCACTTGGAGTACCTGGTTCAGGTGATCAGAGAGACTGTGCCACTGAGTCCCACAGGACCCCTACTACATAAGGCCACCTTGCAAAAGCTTGGAGACATAGCAAATCTACTTAATACATAGAAACAACAGAGAAGCAGCCAAAATGAGGAGACAAAGAAAGATGTCCCAATTGAAAGAACAGGAGAAAATACCAGAAAAAGAACTAAACAAAAAGGAGACAAACAATCTAGAAGATACAGAGTTCAAAACACTGGTTACAAGATTGCTCATGGAACTTAGTGAGAACCTCAACATAGATCATAAGCATAAAAAAATGGCATAGTAACCATAAAAAGAACCAGTCAGAAATGAAGAATAAAATAATTGAAATGAAGAATACAGATGGAATCAACAGCAGATTAGATGAAGCAGAAGATCAAATCAACGATTTAGAAGACAAGGTAGGAGAAAACACCCAATTGGAACAGCAAAGGAGAGATAGTTTTTTTAAATGAAGATAGTTTAAGGGACCTCGGGGACAACATCAAACATACGAGCATTCACATCATAAGGATACCAGAAGGGGAAGAGAGAGAGCAAGGGATTGAAAACCTATTAGAAGAAATAATGACTGAACATTTCCCTAACCTGGCAAAGGAAGTAGACATACAAATCCAGGAAGACCAGAGAGTTCCAAACAGATGAACCCAAACAGGTCCACACCAAGACATATCATAATTAAAGTGCCAAAGGTTAAAGACAAAGAGGGAATCTTAACAGCAGAAATAGAAATGCAGTTAATACCCACAAGTGAGCTCCCATGAGACTGTCAGCTGATCTTGGAAGAGAATCTTTGCAGGCCAGAAGCATTGGCAGAAAATATTCAAAGTGATGAAATGCAAGGACCTACAAACAAGACCACTCTACCCACTGAGACTATCATAAATGTTAAGGAGAGATAGAGAGCTTCCCAGATAAGAAAAAGCTAAAGGAGCTCATCACTACCAGACCAGTGTTACAAAAAATACTAAAGGGACTTATTTGAGAAGGACGGTGAAAAAGAACATAAATATGAATAATAGAATGGCAATAACTACATATCTATGAAGAATTACTTTAAATGTAAATGGATTAAATACTCCAATCAAAAGACACAGGGTAAGGGCCGGCCGAGTGGCTCAGTTGGTTAAGAGCTTGCTCAAGAGTTTGAGCTCTGAGCAACAGCGGTTCGAGTCCAGCCCGAGCTGAGCAGCCGCTGAGCTGCCAATAAGTAGCAGGATGGCTCAGCTAAAGAAAAAAAAAAGACACAGGGTAGCTGAATAGATAAAAAAAAAAGACCCATATATATGCTGTCTACAAGATATCCACTTCAGATGGAAAGACACACACACAGACAGAAAACAAAGGATGGAAAGGATATTTCATGCAAATGGAAATGAAAAAATAAAACACTAGCTATATCAGACAAAATAAACTTTAAAAAATACTGTAATTAGAGACAAAGTACATTTCATAATGATAAATGGGTCAATCCAACAAGAGGATATAATGCTCATACACATTTATGCACCCAACATAGGAGCACTACCCAATTAGCCTCACAAATATTAATGAACATAAAGGGAGAGATCGACAGTAATACAGTCATAGTAGGAGACTTTAACACCCTATTAATATCAATGGATACATCTTTCAGACAGAAAATCAACAAGGAAATAGTGGCCTTACAGAACACATTAGACCAGTTGGATATAGTTGATATTTTCAGAGCATTTCACCCAAAAGCAGCAGAATATACATTCTTTTCAAGTGCACATGGAACATTTTCCAAGATAGACTACATGTTAGGCCACGAAACAAGTCTCAATAAATTTAAGAAGATTGAAATCATATCCAGCATCTTCTCTGACAACGATGGTATGAAACTAGAAAATCACAGAAACACATGGAGTCTAAATAACAGGCTACTAAACAATGAATGAGTCAACAATGGAATCAAGGAACAAAATCAGAAGATACCTTGAGACAAATGAAAATGAAAACACAATGATCCCAAATCTATGGCACACAATGAAAGCGTTCCTAAAGGAAATTAGTAGCAATGCAGGCCTACCTCAAAAAAGAAAAAAAATCACAAATAAACAACCTAACCTTACAGCTAAAAAAAAGTAAAAAGAACAACAACCAAAGCCCAAATTGAGTAGAAGAAAGGAAATAATAAAGATCAGAGTGGAAGTAAAATAAAATCTAAAAACAATACAAAAAATCGGTGAAACCAAGAGCTGGGATTTTTTGAAAAGTTAAACAAAATTGAAAAACTATTAACCAGACTCACTAAGAAAAAAGTAGAGAGACCAAATAAATAAAATCAGAAATTAAAAAAAGGTGACAATTGACACCACAGAAACACAAAGGATTATAAGAAAAAAGTGCTAATGATTATATGCCAAGAAACTTCACAATCTGAAAGAAATGGATAAGTTTCTAGAAACATACAATATTTTAAGGCTGAATCAAGGATAAACAAAATCTGAACAGACTGATTACTACTAACAAAATCAAAGTAAAAATAAAAAAAACTCCCAACAAACAAAAGTCTTGAGCTAGATGGCTTCACACATGAATTTTACCAACATTCAAAGAAGAATTAACAACTATGCTTCTCAAACTATTCCAAAAATTTCAAGAGGAGGGAAGACTCCCAAGCTCATATTATGAGGCCACCATTACCCTTATTCCAAAACCAAAGACATTTCAAAAACAAATTTAGACCAGTATCATAGATGCAAAAATTCTCAACAAAATATTAGTAATCTGAATTCAGCAATACATTATAAAGATTGCACACTATGATCAAGTGGAATTTATTCCTGGGATGCAAGGTTGCTTCAATATCTGCAAATCAATTAATGTGATATATATAAAAAGCATGCGATCATTGAATAGATGCAGAAAAAGAATTTCACAAAATCTAGCATCCATTTATGAGAGAAAAATCTCTGCAAAGTGGAAATAGAGGGAACATACCTCAACATAATAAAAGCCATATATGACAAACACGGCTAACACCATACTCAATGGTGAAAAGCTAAAAGTATTTTCCTCCAGATCACGAACAGGACAAGGATGTCCACTTTCCTTTCCCCACTTTTATTCAACATAGTATATATAGGAAGTCCCAGCCATAACAATCAGACAAGAAATAGAAGTAAAAAGCATTAAAATTGGAAAGGAAGTGGGGAGAGGGGGGTTGTCACTTTGTAAGGGGTGAAAAGGATAACTATTGCATTGTTTTGTACACCTGAAACTAGTAAAAAAAATTGGAAAGGAAGAATTAAAACTGTCATTATTTGCAGATGACATGATACTATGTATAGAAAACCTCAAAGATTCCACCACAAAACTATTAGAACTGATAATTGAATTCAGTAAAGTAGCAGGATACAAAATTTGTATTTTATTAAATATTAACAAATATATAATAATAGCAGAAATTGGTTGCATTTTTATACAAAATAATGAACTATCAGAAAGAGAAATTAAGAAAACAATCTTATATACAATTGCATTAAAAAAATGCCTAGGAATATATTTAACGAACGAGGTAAAAAACTTGTACTCAGAAAATATTAAGACATTAAAGAAAGAAATTAAAGAACATACAAATAAATAGTAGTATATGCTGTAGTCATAGGAAGAATTAACATTGTTAAAATGTCCATAATACCCAAAGCACTTATAGATTCATTGCAATCCTTATCAAAATACTAATGGCATTTTTCACAGAACTAGAGCAAATAATCCTAAAGCTTACATGCAATCACAAGACTCTGAATAGCCAAAGCAAACTTGAGAAAGAAGAACAGGGTTGAAGATATCACAGTACTTGATATCAAGCTATTCTTCAAGTCTATAGTGATCAAAACAGCATGGTACTGATATGAAAACAAACGCACAGGGCAGCCAGGTGGCTCAGTTGGTTAGAGAACATGCTCTGAGCAACAGGGTGGCCGGTTCAATTCCCACATGGGCCAGTGAGCTATGCCCTCCACAACTAAATTGAAGACAATGACTTGAGCTGAGCTGCAGCTGAGCTGCTGGTGGGCAACCAGTTGGCTCAGTTGGTTAGAGCATGTGCTCTTAACAACGTGGTTGCCAGTTCGACACCTTCATGGCACCCCCTGCAACTAGATTGAAAATGACGACTGGACTTGGAGCTGAGCTGTGCCCTCCGCAACTGAGACTGAAGGACAACAACCTGACTTGGTCCTGGAAAAAACACATTGTTCCCAAAATAAACACATTGTTCCCCGATAAAGTTAAAAAAATTTTAAAAAGCACATAAATGAATGGAACAGAATAGAGAGCCCAATCATAAACTCACACATATATTGACAATCTATGACAAAGAAGGCAGAAATATACAATAAGGTAAAGACAATCTATTTAATACAGTGTTGGGAAAACTGTACAGATACATGCAAAACAATGAAACTGGACTACCTTTTAATAACATATACAAGAATAACTCAAAATGGATTAACTTCCAGAAACCATAAAACTCCTAGACGAAAACATAGGCAGTAAACTCTCTGACATTGCTCCTAGCAATATTTTTTCTGATGTATCTCCTCAGGCAAGGGAAACAAAAGAAAAAATAAACAAATGGGATTACATAAAACTAAAAATTTTCTGTACAGCAAAGGAAAACATCAACCAAGTGAAAAGACATCCTACTGAATGGGAGAAGATACTCACCAATGATATTAGGTCTTCGGAAAAGTCATGATGCATGTTTGCAACAGATGGTACTAGTTCATTTTTGAAAGTACTTAGAGTCATTCGCATCTATGTTATTCGTATGTCATTTGACAGCTGATACTTATAGCTTCATTGTAAAAAAAATTGAGCGATTTGGTTGAGTTTTGGAGATTTTACAACAAGTTGAAGATGGAAGAACAAACTGTGTATTTTTCCATATTTTACTGTTTAACCTCCATAAAAGGAAGAACGCACATCAGGCTTGTGAAAAGTTGCATAAAGTTTATGGTGACAATGCTCTACAAACACGTCAGTGCCAATGATGGCTCACAAAATTCCGTGCTGGTGATTTTGATCTCAATGACGCTCCTCGGTCAGGGATGCCCACCGAGGCTGGTGACGACAAAATAAAGGCATTGATCGAGTCAAACCCATGTTACATGACATGAGAGATTGCAGAAACAGTGAACATCCATCATTCAAGCATTCACGACCACCTGAAGAACCTGGGATACGTAAACAAGCTCGATATTTGGGTTCCGCTTGAACTCAAAGAAGTTCATTTGACGGCGTGTATAAACATATGCAATATGCTCATTAAACGTGAGGAAAACGACTTTTTTTGAAGCCAATGATAACTGGTGATGAGAAGTGGATTGTTTACAACAATGTGGCGCACAAACTGTCTTGGTCCCGACGTGATGATTTGCCTCAGTGAAGATCAGTTGGTGACAAGCTGTCAAAAGCTGGAAGTTTTCAGGGAGGTGGGAGAGGAATGGTCTAAAGGCAGCAATGAGAAGCAAGGATGACATTTACCCAAACTTCAGGCTCTGTGGTACAATGGTGGTAAGACAGGAACTATCTCCTCTTGAGTGGTGTGGAGAGCCGGAGGTCTGCAGTAAGGGTTAAGCCTGGCTGCTGACAAGCTGACAGGCTCTCAGGCTGGGTGAGCAGTGTGGGAAGGTGGCTAGATAGATCACCTTCTCCACTGTACTGCTGCAAGCCTAAGTCACAAACAAGCTTGAAAGTTACAGAGTGAATTGCCACCCTGTTAGCAGTTTCTACTTGTTATACTTGGTCTCGCTTTGGGAACATTTGCTTCCTTACTACCTCAAACTCCTCCCTCACCCCCCAGGGGGGAAAAGACGGCTTACTAGCAAAAATTGTAACGCCATCTATTAGGAGATAAGCAACCTTAGCCTAAAACAAGCGTGTGTAACCAGTATATAAGAAAAACGCTGTGCCTTGAATAAAGACTTCCCTCTTTCTCTCACAAGTGAAAAACTCTGTCTCAGTCTCCCACCCCCACTCCGTCTCCACCTGAGGGATCCCCTGGACCTGTGGGAGCTGGTCTCCCGCAGAGTGAGCTTCAGGGAACACAAAGTCCTCAGGGAAGAGCCTGATTTCTGTTAGGGGAAGTCAATGAAGGGCACATTCAGAGAAGAGGTTGAGGATGTGGATTATTGAGAGTGTATTGTTTTAGGAGTAGAAGAGGGGTTCAAGAAGTGAACTAAAGAGAGGATGTGATCACAGCCTTATTGAGGTTAGAATGTGGTACTTGAAGGGGTGCCTGGGGATTTGAGGATTCTTGTGGTGACTGGCACAAATGGGGATAAGCACCATCATTGAATGAGTTCTGATGGATTCAGGGCAGATAGGGGTTGCAGGACTTTGAAGTTTGGGCTAGGGAGAGGGAGGTAATTGGGGCTTCCTGTCAACCCCTAGTGATGTGGAAATTCAGTCTTACACCCATGGCACTGGTTCACACAATGCTCCATATTGCTCCTGGAAACAGATCACATAAATCTGTAGTGATAGAAAAATGGGCTAGAAACTACACTTGACATTCAGGATAGGACTACTGTTGGGAAGTGGGAAGGTGAATGGCCTTGGGGCCACTGTCAAGTATGCCTCAATTTTTCTGTAGTGTTTTTATTCTTAAAAAAAGAAAAGTAAATATATCCAAATGTTAACAACATTCAAATCTGATGATGGAAACATTGGTGTTTATTATATTTAATGCCTGGGACATTGTAGGTACTCAATGAATATTATTTGTTGAATGAGTTTGCCTTTCTCTTAAAAGTTTCTCCAACAGACAGAATTCTCAAATTAACACAATGTGCTACAAGAGCATAGAGAAGGTAATGGAGAGAGATGGGGAAGGCTTGAGAAATCCTTGCAGAGAGAGAGATTGGTGATCTATGCAGAACTCTACCACCATACATGAACCATATGGAAAATATGGGGTGAAACTAAAGACATAGTCCTACTCCATTTTACATTAATGCTCTAAGGTTCTGGGTGAGTATCCAGAAAATGAAACTGCAGATTTAGTTCTTTCAAGTAAGTACTGGATCCTCACTCTTCTCCTCCAACATAGACACTGGGTGGTGCTGTTATCCAAAATGTCTGCTCTATCATGGATTTATTATTTCAATCTACAGACAAGTATTTATCCAGTGTCTCCTATGGGCCAAGCAAAGTGCTAGGGATCAGGATATAAAGATGAATAGCTTCAGTAGATTCTCATCTGATTACCTTAAACTATCACCACGTCCAGTGGGTGAGAAAACTGAAAATGTGACTTTTTTTTCCATATGAAGTTTTTATTAAAAGATAACTATAGAGATCTTGGTGCCATGGACATGCTAAGACAAAACAAAATAAAACACAAAAACTAATCTAAAAATGTCAGGGCGAGTTAGTATATTCTACTAAAGTATAAGAGAAAAATAGGCTGGAGTAAGCAATCACTATTGTAAGTTGATTATCAGTGAGAAAGGACACCTAAGCAACTGCATTCCTTTAATCTTGCTTTAAATGGTTTTATAGTTTCTTTCTTTTTTTAAAAAATTAAAGTTTATTGGGGTGAAAATGGTTAGTGAAGTTACATATGTTTCAGGTATACAATTCTGTAATACATCATCTATATATCACATTGTGTGTTGAAAATGTGACTTTTACGTATGAGAGAACCACTGTCAGAGATATGTCAGTTGTGGGGGTGAATGATCCTGAACTGCCACCCTCTCCATGAGCACCCCTCCTCCACGACATGGCCAACGATTAGAATAGACAACACAGCATCATTTCCAAACCATTGTTTGGTCGTCGCAGCATAAGGGCTTGCATGGCTATACAAAACCAAGAGAACCTGACTAGGGCTCCTTCAGCTTGGATCTCAGAGTTCAGACATTCAAATCTAACTGGGCAAGAACTGTCTGCTTATTGTAGAGGCCTCTATCATAGTGGCGGAATGAGTATACTTGGGAAGAAGGAAAATGGAACCTCCTGACTTAATAGCAGGAGATTCGAGGGAGTCCTGCCAGCGATCTGTCCCTGGGCAAATTGGAGAGGACTTGGACTGGGTCTGGGGAGGCGGGTCCGGTATGACGTCATCAAAACCCTGATGCAGGCGGTAAGGTCCTGAATAGAGGCGAGGCGGTGGACACAGGCCTGCAAGGCTAAAGCGGAGGGAGGGGCGAGGAGGCGGGCCTGGGTTCCCTTGGACCAACCGGAGGGGTCTGGGGCAGGGTCATAGGCGGGGCCTGCCTCACGGCTTATTACTGCAGTGTTCCGCGCGGGAAGGCTAATCTCGGCCAGTGTGTGGAGTGGCTTCGTCAGTTGGCTGCTTTTCACCGGTTTTCAAGCCTTCAGGTGAGGACGTGCGGCCCCGCTGGAGCCGGAGGGATGGAGGCTGGAGGGCGCGGCGAACGCGGGGCGGGGACTGTCTGGCCTTGGGGAACTGGGGAGGCCGGGCTGGGACTGGCGTTTCGGATCTGCGCCTCCTGGCGATTCCGCGCCTTTGTCTTCCTCGGCGCCGCCTTCTGCGCGCGATGCCGAGTCCTCCCGAGTTGGTCCGGAAGACCCGAGGAGGCGGCCCCCAGAGCGGCCTGTCCGCTGTGGCTGCAGGTCCCAGGCTGCGAGGACGAGGAGTTTGGGGACATTCCGGGATGGGCCCTTGGGGGCTGGCCCTTCGCTCTCTCCCCTCCCGTGGCGGATAGGTGAGGCTGGGTGCCCGACTACGATGATAGTTATTTTAAAATGTAAGCAAAGTGCTGCCAACAAACTGGCCTTTGCGCCCAGCCTGTTATTTATGTGAAGTCCCTGTTTCCCACCTCTGGAGATTGGCGTCTGATCGCTGGTCAAAGGCGGGTCTTAGGGTGACCTCGAGGGAAAGGAGGTATATTCGGGACTTTTGGCTATTTGGGGCCCCGCCACTCTACCCTGGTCACTAGATGTGCATTAGCCCCACCAGGGCGGGGTCAGGCACAGGCATGAGAGCTCTGCTTTCCGGTCTCTGGGGTTTCCTATTGTCTCTTCGCGACAAACCGATGGGTCGGTCACAGGGCACCTCATCTCCTAGCTTCACCTCCTCGCCTCTCCCTTTGTGGAGAAAACGTACTGAAATGAAATAAAAAGGAACTCTGTTTGGTTTTATCCCATTCTGCTGAAGTCCTTGGTCTGATCCTAATCAGCAGTGCCTTCTTGCAGTGTTTACAAACCAGTGCGACAAGGAGCTATTATGAGACGTTTAATTAGTTATAACTGCATTAAACCCCTCCGTCTCTTATTGTAGCCCCATAATCTACTGTCTTTGGGCATATGAAATGGATAGAAACCAGTCCAACTTATGCTACCATTTTTTTGTGTGCTGCTCACTACTCCCCAAGAAAAATGCCCCCCAAAGTAATTGAATACAAAGTGAAGGTGCACAAATAATGCCATCTCCTGTGACAAATTTATAAACTGGTTAAACCCAGTCCTTATTTTTCTCTTCTATCTCTAGCTGCTCTTGTGCTTCTATCACCTCCATTTTACATTTGCTGTGATCTAGTGTATCCTAATCCAATTGCATGTACTGCCTGTCAGAA
Organism: Hipposideros armiger; assembly: GCF_001890085.2. NCBI lineage: Eukaryota > Metazoa > Chordata > Mammalia > Chiroptera > Hipposideridae > Hipposideros > Hipposideros armiger. The sequence goes on along the minus strand of NW_017732672.1, from coordinate 101,545 downwards.
ATGGGGTAACGATGCAGAATAAAAAGTAATCTAATAAAAAACATGATTTCGCTAAGATCTGTTGCTGTTTTTCTGTTGAAATCAACAGGTAAAATACACTTTGATATTCAATGTTAGAATTTTGGCTGTTACTCCTTAGTGTGATAACAGTTCTACCAGATAAGGTTTGTTATTGTTTTTGGTTTTTTTTTAGTCTTTCTTTTAGTCAAGATGAGTGATAAGCCAGACTTGTCGGAAGTGGAGAAATTTGACCGGTCAAAACTGAAGAAAACTAACACAGAAGAGAAAAATACTCTCCCCTCAAAGGAAAGTAAGTCATGTGGGCTTTCTGGTTGAGACAAACAATGGTGAAAATTGGTATACTTAGTAAATAAATGCTTCTAGTAAATTTTGCCATAAATTGAGTAATAGAGTACCAATGTATTTAATGATATATTAACATTTAAAAATATCAAATAGTTGCCTTTTTACTTGGCTTATATAAATAAGTGGTTCTCACAAAATAGGCCCTAGTAGTAACGGGGGAATTTAAAAAAATAGTTTTTGTTGGAAAATTACTAAAAACCACATTTAAACAAATCTTTTGAGTATTGGACTTAGCATTGAAAACATCTTGTTTTTTTCAAATTTTTGGTTATTTGGCATTTTTCTGCATCTAGCAATATGGGTCTGTGATCTCATCTGTAGAAAGCCTGGCAAACTGTGATTTTGGCCTTCTCTAGCTCACCACAAGAAGAGGTGGGAGAACCAATTTAGATCTTGGGTATACTCAAGTCTCCCAGGGATCAAGAGATCAGTTTTCCCCTCCAGACTTAACAGTGTGCTGAAGAAACTCCAAGACAAGGGGCACGTTTTGTCATGTCAGCATTGTTTGAAATTCCCAAAGTTAGTTAAAATTGTCTTAAAAGGCATAACTTCATAATTGTTAATTGTATAGCAATAGATAAACCTGAAGAAAATACTTCACTTGCTCCTCATTCTCAGAATAACTATGGGGAAAATGGCAGCAGTATAAATCTACCTCTCAAAAGGGACAAAAACCACAGTTCATGTAAAGTCTAATGAACATTCAGGTCATTAACGCACTTGTGCATGCATGCACACACACGACGGAGGATTTGTGGTTAGTGCCTTGACATTCTAAATTTAAAACAGGTATGGTAGCCTTCATTGACTTTGCAAAGAGCTGTTTTGGAAGAAACTGAACTTAATCTTAGGAAAATGCCCTCTTAATGATTTTTTTGTGTTTATGTTTTTCCCCCAGCTATCCAGCAGGAAAAAGAGTGTGTTCAAACATCATAAAATGAGGATCTCCCAGGAGCAAATTTCATCATTGCCTGAGTGTCTTGTTTTTGAGCTTGTTTTTTGTAAACCTTTGTGTTGTAGAGATTTTAGGCATCTTCTGATGTCTTCTCACCACTACACCCTGGCTAAGGGGTAGCCAATGTTCCTTTACATACATTTTTAAACTTTCCATTGGTACATAAATTCCAGCTGGCAGATGCTGTTGATAATCTCACCATTGATGACCTTTGTGTGTGTGATCCTTGCACCCCCTATAGGATAAGTCACCTTTAACCTTCTACAATGGTTGCCTCCATTGCTTCATAATCTTCATGAAGTTGCATGCTTTTGCAGCTTCTCACAGTTCATTTTCATTTCTAATGTAGCAATAAAATAATAAATATAATCACTATGTTAAGGCTGCTGTGGTTCCTTCTTGGTGATCTAAGGAAGTACATTAGGGTACACATTTTAGCCAAAAAAATGGGCACAAGAAAGCTCTTTTAACAAATTTGTCTCATATAAATGGCACTTTTCTCTCTAGATCAAGTGGGTCCTGACTTGGGAAGGCTAGGTGATTTTCTGTAGAGTTGGATTCATAGAATTTGTGAAACTTTGGGAGAAGAGGTCACATGGACTAGCCCTCATCTCAAATATGGAGAAATGAAAACACGGTCTGAAGTGATCTAAGGTGAATAAAGGCTGGAATTTTAGCTAAACTCTCTTGGTTTCTAGAAAATAATTTTCAGCTTAATGGGAGGGGGCATCCAAGGCTGGGGTGGATAGGGTAGGGAAGCAGGAGGCATTTGCCAATACACACTGTGCTAAGCATGTGACTTTCTATTGAGCATAAACTCAGATATCTAATACCAGCTAATGACCTGCAGCACCGAATCTCTGGTCTAGTTCTTGTCCTAAACAGAATTCACTGTTTTATGAACCAAGTGTTTTTGGTGTTCGTGGTGACCATACATGCTATGGACTAAATTGTACCCTCCTCACCCCCCAAAAAAAATTCATATGTTAAAACTCTGTCTGACTCCCCAGTGTGACTGGATATGGAGACAGGGTATTTATGAGGTAATTAAGGTTAATTGAGTTCATAAGGGTGTGGCTTAATCTATAAGACTGTCCTTAGAAGAAGAGACCAGAAATTTCTCCTCTGCCACCACTGGCTGTGTGATGGCACAACAAGAAGGTGGTGATCTGCAAGTCGGAGAAAGAGTTCTCAACAGAGTCTGACCCTGCTGGTCCTTAGCCTGGGACTTCTATCCTCCAGAACCATGAGAAAATAAATTGTTGTGTAAGCCACCCTGTCTACCGAATTTTATTATGGCAACCTGAGCAGACTAATACAATAAGGAATTCATATGAATAGGTAAGTCCTAATCCCTGCCCTAAACAATACTTTTATCACTTGAAATTTATAAGAACCAGTCATCTATATAATCCCACCAATTAGACATGTTAGCATTTGAATGTATAACCATCCAGACTGGTCTGTTAATATTCATATATTTTCCTACAGAAAGGGTTATGCTGTCCATAACTATTTGCAACCTCATCTATTATCTTACCCATTTCTAAGGGCTGACATCCTTAAGTAATCACTAGGTTTACAGGAAGTGGAAGCTGTTTTCTCTGCAATAGCAAACTTCCATAAGCAAAACAGCAGGTGGGGCAACTGATCAAATGTCAATGAGGTGACACAATCACAGGGCTTAGTGTAGCCAGAAGATTTGAGACTTGGAAGTAACCATGTTAGTCACCAATACCTTACTTCTTGCCTGGAACAATTATCCAATAGTCACTCAGCCCCTTGCTGCAAAAGGCTGCTTACCCTGTGCCCAAACCTCCCCTCCTATACCTTCAATCCAATAGTTCTAAGACGGCACTGGAGACCCACACAGCCTAGTTAATCTCTGATCCAGTATTTGAAGTCAATTATTGGGTGCCTGCCTCTATATCTCCAAGTTCTTTTTTTTTTTTTTTTAG
>NW_017732672.1:87879-94633 GCF_001890085.2 Hipposideros armiger | reverse complement strand
CCCAGGAAGAGCGCAATGATGGTGCCAACTCGGGCCAGTGAAGCAACGTCCTCCACAACTAGACTGAAGAAGAAAAGCACAGCAACTTGTCTGTTCCCCTTCCCCCAATTCCCCAGCATTGTTCCCATCCCCCCAATTCCCCAATACAAATCTTTAAAAAAAAAAAAAAGACAGAGTGGCTGAGTGGATGAGAACACAGGACGCACGCATATGCTGTTTATAAGAGACTCATCTCAGATCAAAAGACACACACAGACTGAAAGTAAAGGGATGGAATAAGACATTTCACGCAAATGGAAATAGGAAAAAATCTGGAGTAGCAATACTTATTTCAGACAAAATAGACTTTAAAATGAAGACTACAATAAAAGACAAAGAAGGGCAGTACATAATAATAAAGGGATCATTCCAACAAGAGAACATAACCCTAGTAAACATCTATGCACCCAACATAGGAGGACCTAAATATATAAAGCAGATTATGACCAAAATAAAGTCAGTGATCAACAGTAGCACTATCATAGTAGGGGACTTTAACACCCCGTTGTCACCAATGGACAGATCCTCCAGACAGAAGATCAACACGGAAACAGTGGCTTAAATGACACTTTAGACCAGCTGGATTTAATTGATATTTTTAGAACGTTTCACCCCAAAGCAGCAGCATATACATTTTTCTCAAGTGCACATGGAACATTTTCCAAGGTAGACCACATGCTAGGCCATGAAACAAGTCTCAATATTAATTTAAGAAGACTGAAATCATGTCAAGCAAGTTCTCTGACCACAGTGATATGCAACTAGAAATCAATTACAAGAAGAAAACTGGAAACACACAAACACATGGAGACTGAATAACATGCCTGCCCGGGGTCAAGAGCAGGGGAAAACACACACAGGACCTTTCAATGCAAAGGGTGTCAAGGAATGAGAGCCATCCTCAATCTGAAATGTAGTGCCATGCACACACACTTGTTGAGATGCTGCTGGGTGCCACACACTGGGTATGTCCATAGAACAAGGTTGTACTCAGATAAAAATTTCAGAAAGCAGGGAATTGAAAAAGTTGTGTTTTGGGAATTTTAAAAATCTGTTTCTGTACTGTGTATCATTCCTCATTTATATATTTAAATGCAGGCTTAAAGTACGGTATGATGAAAAAGTATAATAGGGATGCATTGATGGATATATCTGCTTCTTAACGTTACTGCATATCACACATAAAGTATTTCTGAAAGTTTTCATAACACAATCATGGAACAATGTGAATAAGATGGTAAATGAAATTAATAGAAAAATAATTTCGACCTTAGAGATTGCTGGAAAGGCAGGTATAGAAAAGTAACAAACAGAAATGGTCATTTAGAAAAGGGATGAAATACAACAAAGTTAAGAAAAAATCGAACTGCATATATATGTTAAACTTGATCATGTAAGTGACTAAATATCTAGAACAGTTTTGTCTTGGGAAACTTTATGCTTTTAAAAATAAATAAGGGCCCAATGATCTATTGTCAGTAGTATCAGCGAATGTCACTGTATGACGTATTAGAACAGATTTAATAATTTAAAATTTCATTTAAAAATCATAATACCAAACAATTACATCATGTTAACATCAACTCCAAATTCGTATGAAAAGTATTTTATCTAAAAGAGTACAGAGGAGAATGACATTTTTTCCAGATATTTGAAAATCTCCTTAATATCTGGCCTACCAGAAGACAGATGGATTTTTATATTTGCTTCTGAACTTTGTCTGTTGCCATATCAGACATAATGAGCTTCTGGAAAATTCCACCATGCACTCTTGAGGGAATGAGAGTGAAAGTTAAATATCATTGTAAGCCAAATATCCTCGAAATGGCAGACCTACATACCTAGGTCAGGAACAACTAACAGGAATGACCATTTAGGAAAGCCACGACAGGCAACGTGGTTAAGGAAAAATCTACGTATTTCCCTGGAATAAATTACACACTCTATATCTATTAGAGTAGACTTGATAACGTTTTGTCCACGGTAAAAAAAATGCTTTAAACCTCGGCAGAAAGCCATGGGATCAAACACGAGAGTAGATCCCATTTTTAGAGCTACAGGTCTTTTCAAGAGAAGGGAGGTGGCTCTGAAAAGAGCCTTTGGGTTGCGATGTTCAGGTGTTAGTTGCTCAGGCAGCTGATTTGCGCTTTCTGTACTAAAGGGTGGCCTTAGTGGCCTCAGACATGGTGTGCTTGCCAAGCTCCCCCAGGCAGGAGCAGGCGCACAGCCGTCTGGATCTCTCTGGAGGCATTGGTGGTGCGCTGGGTGTTGCAGAGTAGGCGCGAGGCCTCGTCAGCGAGGCCTCGTCAGCGATACGTTCGAAGATGTCCTTCATGAACGAAACCATGATGCTCACAGCTTCCTGCGACAGGCTCAGGCTCTGGTGAACGTTCTTCAGAACCCTGGAGAGGTAGGTGGCGAAACTGTGGGCACAGCCGCCGCGTCGGTGTCGGTATAGGTGTTGGTGTCGTCGGCGGCGGCGCCTGGGCTGCTTCTGCTTCGGGATCTCCAGCGGTGGTTCTTCCGTGGGCTCCTTCGTGTCCAGTAATTCCTCAGAGGTAGCTTCAGAGATAGGCTCAGCCATGTCGGAAACATCCTCCCCACAGCTTGTCAGGAAGGACTGGCAGCTGCTGAGCGGCAGCAGGCCGGTATATATGCACTGTATTCCCTGACCTCACGGGCAGTCTCCACATCTGATTGGGTAAAATGCCACGCGGGAGGTTGTCACAAAGTCACGCTATGTTACGTGTGATCAGATAGGCTCCTGCTTGGCATCACATCCACCAATCAGAGTGACGGTCCGTCCACCTCTGAACTTCGTACCTTTGAAAGAGGCTACATAGGGCAAAAAGTCATCTGACAGTGTTAGATGACTGATGCTTCAATGGGAGAACTTTGAAAAGACTTCACCAGAGGCACTTGAATTGTAGACGGTTCTGTTTACGCTCCTTGAGAGCCTGACCTTCATAACCCAATTCCTGACTCCTATCAGAATGACTCTGGCCACTTGAGCCCTTTTCCTCTAACCCAGAATCTACTCTTTTCCTGGGCTAAGCCACCCTGGTTCAAGCAGGAACTATCTGACATGGCCCAGCAGCGTTTGTGGAAATTAAGGGACACAATTGGCTAATTGTTCCCTCCATATTTGATCAAAACGCTCGGTGAGTTTGAGAAACGTGAAATGGCAAACCAGTCTCCAAACAGAAATGGGGAAACCTATAAAGATATTAAAACTACTTAAAAATCAGTTTGAGTTCTTTGAGAGAACCTGAACTTCAACACCCAACTCCTTACTGCCATAAGAATGACCTTAGGGCTATTTTTCTCTGTCAACCATTGGACCTTGGTGCCAAATCAACACCAACAGGAACCCCTAATACGGGGTGTGGTGAAAGTGAAGAAGGACACCATTGCACGATGTCACAGCACCATTATACAACAGCATGGCTGGAAGACTGCCCCTGGAGCAAGGCAGCTCGGCAGCTCGGCAGCTCGGCAGCTCGGCAGCTCGGCAGCTCGGCAGCTCGGCAGCNAGGGCAGTGTCACTGGCCCTCATATGTGGGATCCAAACCGGGGCCCTCTGGCATCCCAAGCGAGTTCTTAACCATCGCGCCACTCGGCCGGCCCTCCAAGTTCTTTCCTGATGACACTTTCCCAGATCCTTTGGATCCAAGTTATATGCATGGGGAACCATACTGTTTCCTGATGTGCTCAAGTTTGCTCATGATCAGATCTCTGCATCTTTTGTTTGGCTGTATACAACAATTTCTAGGAACCACAAATTGGAATCTACTTGCACTTGATTTCATGGTAGTTTTTCTAGGTGTATTATGCAGCTAGCTCATTTATTTTAAATGTTTTATAAGGTTTTTCTAATATTCCAAAATAATAAAAAGTAATAATCCTGGCGAGGAATCTTGCTTGTCCTAAATCGTGTCTCTGTAGATATCAAAGAGACTTCTGGAGGAAAAAGTGCCCCCCTTCATGATTAGAATTCCTTTTTTTTTTAAGTTTAATAGTTTTAGGCTGTGGATTTATTTATTTGCATCTGGTGTGTTAAAATGGAAATACAAAAAAAGGTAAATCTTCAACATACAATTTAGTTTTTCTTTAAGATCACTCTTAATAAGGTTAAAAATCCTTAGCATGTGTTGTACTTAAAAATTATGGTGGAGCAGATCAAGTGCTAGTCTAGAACTCTTGCCTTAGTTCTAAATTAATACCTATTTGCCTCTAAATTCTTTTGTGAGAGTGGGTAACTTGCTTAGCCTCTTTAAGCTTCAGTTTCTTTTTCTTTTATTTATTATTAGTTTCAGGTGTACAGAACAATGCAATAGTTATCCTTTTTACTGCTCACAAAGTAACAACCCCCCCATCCCCTGCCCTCCCACCCCCAATATCATACTTATCTATTACAATTCCATTGACTCCATTCCCACTCTCTACTCCACATCCTGTGAGTATATGTATATATAATTATAGTTGGCATACAATATTATGTATTTCAACATCAGCTTCAGAAATACAATAATTGTAATTCTTAATGTAGATATTTCTGCTATCCAGACCTGCCCCCATTTATCTGCAGAGCAAGTGGTGTTACCTGTCCAAATTATGTATGCCTGATGCTTTGAAAGGCTAAAACTGAAAACGTTAAAGTTGGAACAAAGAAAGGTTTATTGATCGAGAAGGCACCGACTGAGAAGATATGAACTCTAGTGGTACCTTAAATTGATCTTAAGGAAGTACAGAGTTCAGGCTTCTCTTATGTGAAGGGAAGGGGAAATGGGCGGGGCAAAAGGTGATTCACCACCACAGACATCTAGGCATCAGCAGAGATCTGAGAAATGTTGTGCTCATTGATTTGTGTTTGGTCACAGAGGTCTGTACAAAATTTGATAAACAATACACACTCTCTTTATCTCCTTAAGCCCAAAGCAGAAATTCTCTAATAATGAGCATGTCTATATGCAAGACTAAGCAGAAGTTATCAGTCTAAAGGCCTGGCTGCCAATGCAGGAGTGCATGCTGCTCTAACTTGGTGGGGGCCACTGACCACACCCTGTGGTGCCATGGGGGCCTGCCCTGCCCACCTAGAGCTGTGTTGCCAGGGGCACCCTGAGCCCCTGGTCCCTGGCTCTTACCTCCGCAGCCCACAGAGGGTTTTTTGCAGCAGCAGACAGCCCGCAACAACCTGTGAGGATTTTTGGTGGTGAGCACAGTTCCAGAGCACACAGCAACTAATTGTGGGAAGCTTACTTCAAGTCTAGAGGGAGGTCGGTGCATAACAACAGCTTGTGCTGAGTCACCCAGAGTCTCTCTATTGTTGAGCAAGTGGTCTGCAGATTAAAGCCCCTCCCCCCTTTTTCCTTTTTTCCCTCTTTTTTCTTTTTCTTTTTTTTCCTTTTTTTTTCTTTCTAGGTGATCTAATACATCAAAGCAATCAGAGTGACAGCCACAATGAAGAAACAAAGAAACATGTCCCAAGTAAAAGATCAGAAGAAACCTCAAGAAATGGAATTAAATGAAACAGAGGTATCCAACCTTTCAGAGACAGAGTTTAGAACACTGATGATAAGAAAGTTTCAGGAATTTAAGGAAGACATAAAGAAAGATACAGAAATCATAAAAAGCAACCAGGTAGAACTAAAGAATACAATAACTGAAATGAAGAACACACTCTAATGAATCGCCAGTAGATTAGATGAAGCAGAGGATCGGATCAGCGATTTAGAAGACAAATGAGCAGAAATCACTCAATCAGAACAACAAAAAGAAAAATAATAAAAAACAATGAAAATAGATTAAGAGACCTGTGGGACAACATCAAGTGCAACAACATTCGCATCACAGAAATACCAGAGGGAGAAGAGAAGGAGCAAGGGATTGAGAACATATTTGAAGAAATAATGACCGAAAACTTCCTTACCTGGTGAAGGAAATCGACATACAACCCCAGGAAGCACAGAGGGTTCCAAACAAGATGAATCCAAACAGACAGACACCAAGACACATCATAGTTAAAATGGCAAAGGTTAAAGACAAAGATAGAATTCTGAAAGCAGTAAGAGAAAGACAGCAAGTTACATACAAGGGAACTCCTATAAGACTATAAGCAGACTTTTCTACAGGAACTCTGAAGGCCAGAAGGGAGTGGCAGGGAATATTCATGTGATGAAAAACAAAGGCCTACAACCAAGATTGCTCTACCCAGCAAGGCTATCATTTAAAATTGAAGGAGAGATAAAGAGCTTCCCAGAAAAGAATAAACTAAAGGAATTCATTACCACCAAGTCAGCATTGCAGGAAATGTTAAAAAGACTTTTTTTAAGCAGAAGAAAGTGAAAAACAATCTGACAAAGGAAGACCAGAAATATGAATAACAAAATGGCAATAAATATGTACCTATCAATAATCACTCTAAATGTGAATGGACTAAATGCTCCAATCAAAAGACAGAGTGGCTGGGCCGGCGAGTGGCGCGATGGTTAAGAACTGGCTTGGGACGCCAGAGGGCCCCGGTTCAGATCCCACATACGAGGGCCAGTGACATTGCCCTCCACAGCTAAGATGCTGAACAGCAGCTCAACCTGGAGCTGGGCTGATGTGAGTCACCGGCGACAGCATAGGCTGCAGCCCCTGCTGCAGTGGGTTGCCATGGGCTACCGTGTGTAGCCAGCAGCCAGCGTGAGCGGCCAGCAGCTGCAGTGAGCGG
>NW_017732672.1:74434-84259 GCF_001890085.2 Hipposideros armiger | reverse complement strand
GGCAGCTCGGCAGCTCGGCAGCTCGGCAGCTCGGCAGCTCGGCAGCTCGGCAGCTCGGCAGCGTCTGCTCTGGTGAGTCGTCTTTGGTTGTTTCCTCTCTTCCTTTGTTTCTTCTCTTCCATGGTTCAGCTCTAACCGGGGAAACTCAGTTCTCAGTGTAAACAGAAAGTCAGGTCTCCAAGCCGGAGGGGAGCTGATATATAGACAAAAGTCTCCGCCCCTCATCCCTGATTTGTCTATCCTCATGCAAATGAGGACTCCAAATCCTCACAGTTTGATTGGTCCAAAAAGCACTGTCCTGACTGGTCAGAATGGAGTCTCTCTGATTGGTCAGTGAAGGTGCCGTTGGGGGACATAGCAGCACAGCTCGGATTTGACGGGGAAGCCATAGTATTCCAGGAATTGCCTTAAAAGGGCTGGCTCCGATGGCAGGAACACAGTGCAGGCAGGCAGTTCAGTGCAAGAGGCAGATGGCTTAGTACAGGCTTCCCCCTGAAGTGTGGTTTGTGTGAGAGGCCCCTGTTGAGAAACCCCTGTTTAGAAACTGCTGCTAGGCTCTGCTTTTAAATTTGAGCTCAGTTAGCCACCAGGTATCTTCTTCTCAGTGTCCTTCTTCTCAGTAGGTATCTTCTTTCTCAGTGTCGAAACCTCCAACCCAGAATCTACTCTTTCCAGGGCTGAGCCGCTGTGGCTTTAGCAGTAACTCTCTGACATGGCCAGCAGGGTGCTCCTACCCATCATAGGGCACAATTGACCAACTATTACTTCCAATTCTGATCAAAACCCTTGGTGAATCAGAGAAAAAAAGAGTGGTAAAACCACTTCCTCCAAAGACAGAACACAGAATTAGAGATACTTATATATTTCATATTTAACAGAAAGATTGGCAGATTTTTTTTTTTACTTCGCAGCTCAGAACTCTCAAATTTACCCAATTTAAAATTTATTTTTAACATTACTTAGGTCCCCCAAATAACCTCACGTTCTTGAATTGATTAAAAAATATGAGCTGTTAGTTGAAAGAAGTGATTACCCCAATTCTCTAAGAAACCGTCAGAGTGAGAGAAAAAGAATCAATACAAGGGGAAAAAAAAGAAAAGAAACTAAACCTTTAAGAAAAAAAAAATAATCAATACAAGGGAAATATATTAAAATTAGGAACATATTCTTTTTAAAACTCTACGATAATACAGGCAAAAGCATTTCTTCATTTGTATAAAAATAAATTACAGAATTTGAACCAAATAGGACTTTAAAAGAATTGGAGAAATGGAAAGCTTCAATGAGCTATGATGCAAATGGTCAGGCTTCCAAGTGTATTTCCTATAAGGCCTTCAAGGAACAACTATTGCTACTACTAATAAAATGGTTTCAATCATTAAGGAAGAAAAAAAAAGTTTTATTACTAGAAAATGTATATGATGATAAAACCACTGAAGAGTTTACAGCAGTGATTTATTTGCACCATGAAGACAGTGTTCATGTGAATCCCAAAGCTACACGCAGGAACTCTTTTGATTACAAATTCTCAAGGAGATCTTACCCCACCCAAAATCAAGAATATGGAACAGTTTTTTGTTTATGTTTTTTGGTATCTTCCTTTCCCAATAAGAAAAGTCAAGTTTTTCTTTAAAGGTGCAGTCATTCAAGAATCTACAATGATTAAAGGTCTCAGTGGACTATTACTTTCTGTCACTTTTCACACAAAGCTGAATATTTAAAATAATGTATATAATAATGTTTCAAGTGACTTTGTATTTTCAATGGAAGATTGTTAAATTTTTTATTATACTTATTTTCCAAATTAAAAGTATAAGTGGTCCTTCAAGCATAAACCAAGTTAGGGTCACTAAGTGGTATTCATTCAGCTGATGTCTAAACCGCTCTGCAATGTAAGAGACAATGTACATTCACGTCCCCATGTCTTGGAGGGACCTCTCCAAGGGGATGTCCAGCAGGATAGGCAGATTTTTGACATGGCTGGTCAGAATTCTCAAACAGCAAGGCAGAAGCTATGTGTCCTCTTAAAGATTAGCTCTATAATGAGCAAAACATCACTTCCTGTGTACTCCATTGGTAAAGCAAACACAGGCCTGCTCAGAGCCAAGAAGGGGGGAAACAGACATGCCTTAACAATGGGAGAGGTGTCCAGGAATGAACAGCCTTCAGAAATCTAACAAACAGTGTCATCCAATACCCACTTCTTGAGATGCTGCTGGGAGCCATGTAAGTGGTATGTCCATACAACAAAGCCCTTGCTTCTCTGGGTCACAGTGGTAAACTCTGGAATAGTTTTCTACTTGACTTACCCCTGTCCGGGTGACCTTACAAATGTACTGAAGCTGTATAATCCAGGGCAGCACTTTCACCCTAAGCAGCATGAAGTTTCTAACCATTATAGACATCCTCTCCCACTCCCGGGTGCCTGGACATAGAGACATAGATGAACAGATGGACAGAAATGAGAACTATCAAGTGAATACATGCTAAACAAAGCTGTGCCAGAAACTGATCCCAATATCCAATTTCCTATTTGGGGCCACAGTTAACTTGTGGTCCAATTCTTTCAGGGACTCCCTAACATCTGAGGCCTTAGGATGCAGCCCATGCTTCTCCATCTTGCCTACAAATGTATACATTTTCAAAGCCTCATATATGGGGCAGGTTTGGGGTCACAGAAGGAATTGAAGGAGGAGGAAAAGCAGAGACAGCCCCTGATGTCTACAACCCCACACTATAGCAGTTGGCTTAGTGAAACACTTGCTTAAGCAATTCCACTTGAATTACTTCCCAAAAGTAGATTGAGCTAGGTGAAGTAAATCGGTGCTGCATTTCCATTATTATTATTATTATTATTATTATTATTATTATTATTAATATTATTTGTTTCAGGCATACAGCATAGTGGTTAGGCATTTATAAAATTTATGAAGTGATCCCCTCTGATATGGCATTTCCTTTGGTCTTAAAATATTTCTTTTTGAGCTGGTAAATCCAGAGGAACATGGTTACAAGGACCTACTGATTGGTTCAGATGCTCAAACACTAATGCCTGTCTGATGAACCAGACCCTAGAGTGAGATACAGGACATCATCTGGAAGTCCTGTGACCTTTACCTTTCTGGGAATATCCCATCAAGGAAAATGCACTGAGTACCTAGAAGGGAGAGACTTCACTAAGCTAGTCCAATATTTATAAGAAGAACAGTAATGATGCACCTGAGTCCTCCTTAAAACAAAGTTCCCAGGGGTGCATGACAAAATACCTGGATAGTCATCAAGGCCACCCAAGTCAGTGACTTCCGGTCAAGATGGCAGAGTAGGTAGGTGCTCTGCTTACCTTCTCCCAGGACCACATCAAAATTACAACTAAATTATAGAACAACCATCATTGAGAACCACCTGAAGACTAGCTGAACAGAATTCTTATAACTAAGGATATAAAGAAGAAGCCACAGGCTGCCGGATAGCTCAGTTGGTTAGTGTGCGAGCTCTGAACAACAGAGTGGCCGGTTCGATTCCCACATGGGTCAGTAAGCTGCACCCTCTACAGCTAAGATTGTGAACAAAGGTTCGACCTGGATCTGGGGTGCCGTGAACTGCCGTGAGTGACGACCGGCGACCGGCTGCCTCATCCGGGTAGAGTGCAATGCTCATAATATCAACATGGGCCAGTGAGAGCTGCTTGTCCTCCACAACTAGACTGATAACAATGGCTTGACTCGGGGGTGGGTTGGGGGGGGCGTAAAGACCATATCATCTGCAAACAGGAGAGAGTATACTTCTTCCTTTCCTGTTTGGACACATTTTTTTTTTTGTCTTGCCTGCTCGCTCTGGCTAGGATTTCCAGTACTATGTTGAATATGAGTGGTGAAAGTGGGCATTCTTTTCTTGTTCCTGATCTTAGAAGAAAAGATTTCAACCTTTCACCAGTGAGCTTCTTGATGAGGCATATGTTATAAATTTTAAAGTATTTCCCATTTATGTCTTACTTTTCTCCCCAAGGTAGTTTCTTAGACAATTAGGATTTTTTTTAAATCAAGGACTCATATTGATCCACCAGTTCAAGTATGTATCATGCATTTTGGGACTCGAGTAATGTTAAGAAAACAATTTTAAATTTGGTAAGCATTGAAGTATTTGTAATATTATAAGTTTTCCCATTTCTGTTTGGAAACTGGTTTTGTTCTTCCACGTTTTTCTGACTCACTGAGCTCCATTTTGATCAAATCTGTAGGGAGCAGTTAGCCAATCGTGTCCTTAATGTCCACAAATGCTGCTTGGCCAAGTCAGATAGTTCCTGCTTGAGCCACGGTGGCTTAGCCCAGGACAACATTAGATTCAGGGTTAGAGGAAAAGGACCCAAAGTGGCCAGAGTCATTCTGATGGCAGTCAGGAATTGGGTTACGAAGGTCAGACTCTCTCAAGGAACCTAAACGGAAATGTCTACGATTCAGGTGCTTTTGGTGAAGTCTTTTCAAATTTCTTCTATTGGAGCATCAATCAGCAAACTTTGTCACATGACGTTTTGCCCTATGTAGCATCTTTCAAAGGTTTTTCTGATGGAAGGCACAGGACGGTCCAAGGTGGACGTATCGTCACTCTGATTGGTGGATGTGTTGCCAAGCAGGAGCCTGTCCAATCACATGTAGCATAGCGTGACTTTGTGACACCCTCCCAGCATGGCATTTCACCCAATCAGATGTGGAGGCTGCCCGTGACGTCAGAGAATCAGCGCATATATACTGGCCTGCCGCCCCTCAGCAGCCGCCAGTCTTGCCTGACTACCTGTGGTGTCGTCGTCTCCGACATGGCTGAGCCTATCTTTGAAGCGCCTTCTGAGGAACCTGAGGGCACTACCGAGCCTGCTGAAGCCCCGCCAGAAATCCTGAAACAGAAACAGCTCAAGCACCACTGCCGCCGCCGCCGCCGCCGCCGCCGCCGCAGCACCAACAGTTTCACCATCTACTTCCACAGGGTTCTGAAGAACGTTCACCAGGGCCTGAGCCTGTCGCAGGAAGCCGTGAGCGTCATGGATTCATTCGTGAAGGACATGTTTGAGCGTATCATCGACGAGGCCTCACACCTGGTCCGCAACACCCAGCGCGCCACCATCAACTTAGAAGAGATCGAGACGGCCGTGCGCCTGCTCTTGCCCGGGAAGCTTGGCAGATTCGCGGTGCATGAGGGCACCAATGCCGTCCTCCGGTACATTTGCCACAAATGAGTTGCTTGGGCAACACCTGAACGTCGCAACCCAAAGGCTCTTTTCAGAGCCACCTCTCTTCTCACAAAAAGACCTGTAGCCCTAAAAGTGGGATCGACTCTCGTGTTTGACCCCATGGCTTCCTGCCAACTTTTAAAACGTTTTCACCATGGATTAAACATTATCAACACTAATACATAGTGTAATTTATTCCATAGAAAATTGTGAGTTTTCCTTAGCCATACTGCATTTCGTCACTTTGCTAAACAGTGGTTTCAAGTTATTTCTTTGTTAGTTTTGATAGTATTCTGTAAGGTCTAAATTATTTTTGTAGTTTTATTTACCATTTTTATTCTCATTCTCCATGAGTATATTGTGGAATTTTCTAGATAGAGCCATAGATAAAGTATCGAAGTCAATGTACACATCAACGTACCTCCGACGTTTTTCAACATATCTCAACACTGTCATTTAAGTTTACATAAATGAGTACATGAAGATAGTACATGGATAAATGAAATTTCCAACACATGCTTCACTTTTCCAGTGCACTAAACTTAGAAATTTCAATTTTAATTCATTCAGGCTTTCCCAAATTTCTTATTTTCTAGCCCAAAATATTTCAATTTTTAAAGCACAAAATTTCATTACATGCATTTATGCCTCAGTGGTGATGGGATTGTCCAGTGAGAGCAGTTCAAGTGCAAGTCTCCACTGGCTCAGCCAATTTGAGACTGGCAGCCAGTGGCCCACAGCTATTGGTCCACAGTGTGGTAGAGTGAACAAGGCTGAACCAATTAACAGCCTTCCTTTGATACTAAGCCTGGCGATTGAGAAGGAAGTGGTAAGATCCTCTGCCTGTTGGTTTTTGATTCCTTAATTGTTTTCAAACTTGTGACTTAAGGATATGAATCTGGAGCACATATTGGCTGGCTTCTTGCATAATTTAAGAGGAGGATGGTCAGCAATAAAATGAACAAGGGTTTTTCTTTTTCCTCTAGCATTGGAAAGCTAATATTTGTGTGAAGATTAATATGTTAATATTTTCATTCTGATTTCCTTCTGACCCAATGGCTTTTTACTTCTATAATTTTTCTAAAACTGTATTGCTGAATTCATTGAAGTTGACAATATTTAATCATTTTCTTTTTCTTTCTTTTTATTTAATTATTTATTTTTTAAATTTTTATTGGGGAATTGGGGGAAGGGAAACAGACCAGTTGCTGTCCTTTTGTTCTTCAGTCTAGTTGTGGAGGACATCGCTTCACTGGCCCAAGCTGGAACCATCATTGCGCTCTTCCCAGGCGAGGCAGATCAGTCTCCGGCTTCTGGACAGCCGCTCACTGCGGCTGCTGGCCGCTCACGCTGGCTGCTGGCTACACACGGTAGCCCATGGCAACCCACTGCCACAGGGGACTGCAGCCCACGCCGTCACCGGCGACTCATGGCAGCCCAGCTCCAGGTTGAGCTGTTGTTCAGAATCTTGGCTGTAGAGGGCAGTGTCACTGGCCCTCATATGTGGGAGCCGACCTGGGGCCCTCTGGAATCCCAAGCCAGCTCTTAGCTGTCCCTAAACATTTTCTTTTTAAATTGATTGCTAGCTTCACACTCTTTGAAGAGAAGAGAAAGCACATTGTGGGATTTCAATCTTTGAAATGTATTATAATTTTCTTTAAAGCACAATATTTTATCACAATTACGTGTTTCATTTGAAGATTTATAATAAGGTAAAATATCCTTACCAATTTGGATGTAAAAACCTTTTATTTAAAAAGCTATTTTTATATAACTTAAGAGGTATTACATTCAAATAGAAAATATTAAAGTGTCTAATAGAACATACAATAAAAAGTGAATCTTTTTACCAAACCATTTGCTTAGAGCCCTTCCCAGAAACAATCTCTGTCTCTTGCATATCCTTTTGGAAGTTTTCATTTTATATATAGGCATATCTGTTTCTTTATTTTACACCAATGCAGAAAGAATATACAGCATGTAAACTGACAAGTTATGCCACACCTGGATGAACATGGTAGAAGTGGGAGGGGCTGAGGAAGCCATGGTGTCCTGTGACCATGGCTCCATGGGTACATGGACAAAGGCCATGCCTGCAACAGAAGCATTAATCTGAAACCAAATGCCTTGAAATGCTCCTGAACTCTGTGTTCAGTCAGAACTGGTTCAGGAAGTGACCAGGCAAAGGCTGAGCCAGCTGGAGAATGGCCCTACCTCCTCAGGCCAAGAAGGGTTGGAGGTGGCAGGGCCTGAGTTAGCCTCCAAGGCCAGCACTGCTCCTCACTCCACATGCCCTAACTAGGTTCCCACACTGCCTGCCTCAGAAACATCTGCAACTTCCATACAGTAAAAATGATATGATGACTTTGCAATGCTTTATAGTATAACCCTCTACTTCGTGTTTGATACAAAATATTTAGAAAGTTTACAGAACTTCCCACCAAGAACATGAGTTCCAGGGGAGTAGGAAGCTTCTGGCTTGTTCACCACAGTCTCGGGGGCCCAGACTCAGAGTTGCTTTCTGTGGCCACGAGAGCCCTGGGTTCAGAAGAGCACCACCACACTTGGTTTAATGTCCTGCTGTCAATGTCTGGGTTCTCAATAAACTCTGAACAAGGAACCCTACATTTTCATTTTCATTTTGCATTGGGTGCCAAAATTATGTAGCACAAGCGAGTGTCCTGGACCAGATGGCTTCACAGGTGAATTTTACCAAACATTCAAAGAGGAATGGACACCTAATGTTCTCAAACTATTCCAAAAAATTGTAGAGGAAAGAAGTCTCCCAAGCTCATTTTACAAGTCCAGCATAACCCTTATAACAAAACCTGACAAAAACATTACAAAAAATGACTGTCCATTCAATAAATGGTGCTAGGAAAATTGGACAGATACATGGAAAAGAATGAAACTAGACTACTTTCTTTCACCCTATACAAAATAAACTCAAAATGGATTAAAAACTTAAATGTAAAACCCGAAACCATAAAACTCCTAAAATAAACTATAGGTATTTAACTCTCAGACATTACCCTTAGTAATACCTGATTTTTACTGATATATTTCTTTGGGCAAGGGAAACAACTTCATCAAACTAAAAGTTTTTGACAGCAAAGCACTGCCAAATTAGCCTCACAAGCATCACACCAGGGATGGTCTCAACAGGCACCACAGTCTCCTGTGGCAGTTCCCACTCAGTGGGGTAAGGTCCCCTGCACAATAGTCTGAAAGCTGTGGGTGTGGCTAAATCCCCAAACCAGTCAGCCTGAGCGTAAATGCCACCCGCTGACATGCTAATAGCAATCAAGGCTCAACTATAACAGAAGGGCACATACAACCACACAAGGGACACTCATGTAGCACCCAGCATAGGTTACCAGGGAGACTGTGCCGCTGTGCTCCACACTGTACCTATTCCATGAGGCCACCCAGCCCAGAGTGGGAGACATAGAGATCTACCTAATACATAGAAGCAAACACAGAGAGGCAGTCAAAGTGAGGAAATAAAGAAATATGTCTCAAATGAAAGAACAGGAGAAAATTCCAGAAAAAAAACTAAATGAAATGGAGGCAAGCAAACTACCAGACATAGAGCTTAAAACAGTGATAATAAGGATGCCCAAGAAACTTAGTGAGAATTTCAATGAACAGAAAGCTAGCATTAAAAAAGGTCATAGATACCATAAAAAAGAGCCAGTAAGAATTTAAAAATACAGTAAATGAAATGAAGCATGTACTAGAAGAAATCAACAGCAGAGATGAAATAGAGAGTTGAATTAGCAATTTGGAAAAAAAGGCAGCAGAAAACACCCAATTGGAACAGCAAAAATAATTTTTTTAAAAATGAGGATAGTTTAAGAGACCTCTGGGACATCAAGTGTAATAACATTCACATATCACAGGAGTACCAGAAAGAGGGGAGAGGGAGCAAGGTATCGAGAACCTATTTGAAAAAATAATGACTGAAAACTTTCCTAACCTGGTGAAGGAAATAGACATACAAGCCCAGGAAGGACAGAGAGTCCCAAATAAGAGGAACCCAAACAGGCCTACAGCAAGAAACATTATAATTAAAATGGTAAAGGTTAAAGACATAGACAGAATCCTAAATCAGCAAGAGAAAGGCAATGAGTAAGTTATAAGGAAGCTCCCATAAGATTGTCAACTGGTTTCTCAACAGAAACTTTGCAGGCTAGAAGGGACTGGCACGAAATAGTGAAGGTGATGAAAAGCAAGAGAATACAACCAAGGGTACTCTACTCAACAAGGCTATCATTTAAAATCGAAGAATAGTTGAAGAGCTTCCCAGACAAAAAAAAAAACGCTAAAGGAGTTCATCACCACCAAACCAGTATCACAAGGAATGTTATAAGGACTTCTTTAAGATGGAAAAAATCAAAATTATGAATAATAAAATGGCAATACTACATATATATCAATAATTACTTTCAATGTAAATGGATTAAATGTTCTAATCAAAAGACATAGGAGGGGGCCGGCCGAGTGGCACAGTGGTTAAGAACTGGCTTGGGACGCCAGAGGGCCCCGGTTCGGATCCCACATATGAGGGCCAGTGACACTGCCCTCCACAGCTAAGATGCTGA
>NW_017732672.1:69917-73949 GCF_001890085.2 Hipposideros armiger | reverse complement strand
TGAGGGCCAGTGACACTGCCCTCCACAGCTAAGATGCTGAACAACAGCTCAACCTGGAGCTGGGCTGCCGTGAGTCGCCAGCGATGACGTAGGCTGCAGTCCCTGCTTCAGTGGGTTGCCATGGGCTACCGTGTGTAGCCAGCAGCCAGAGTGAGCGGCCAGCAGCCGCAGTGAGCGGCCGTCCATAAGCCGGCGACTGATCTGCCTCACCCAGGAAGAGCATAGTGATGGTGCCAACTTGGGCCAGTGAAGCAGCGTCCTCCACAACTAGATTGAGGAACAAAGCGACAGCAACTTGTCTGTTCCCCTTCCCCCAATTCACCAGCACTGTTCCCATCCCCCCAATTCCCCAATTAAAAAAAAAATCTTAAAAAAGAAAAGGTGAAGTAGCAATACTTATAACAGACAAAATAGACTTTAAAGCAAAGGGTATAACAAGAGACATAGAAGGACCCACTAAGCCCATTTCTGGGTATTATTTTAGAAGAAACCCAAAATACTACTTCGAGGTGATGTGTGCATCCATATGTTCATTGCAGCATTGTTTACAGTGGCCAAGATGTGGAGGCAGCCTGGGTGTCCATCAATGGATGAATAGATAAAGAGTAGGTGGTACACATATACAATGGAATATTGCTCAGCCATGGAAGGGAATGTGTTCTTGCCATCTGCGGTGACATGGATATACCTGGACAGTATTGTGCCGAGTGAAGTGCCAAACAGAGCAAGACAGGTGCAATGTGATTTCACTTATATGTGCAATCTAAAGAACAAAATAAACAAAACAGAAACAAACTCAGATACAGAAAACATTTTGATGGTTGCCAGATGGGAGAGGTTTTGGGAGTGTGGAGGGAAAAAGGGGAAGGGATTAAGAAGTACAAATTGGTAGTTACAAAATAGTCATGGTGATGTAGAGTATAGCATAAGGAATATAGTTAATGATATGGCAATAACTATGTATACTGCCAGGTAGGTACTAGAGTAGTCAGAGAGATCACTTCTTAAATTATATACATTTCTAACCACTATGCTGTACATCTGAAATAATATAAAATAATATTGAATGTTAACAGTAATTGAAAATTCAAAAAAAGAGGGGAAAGGTGAAAGGGAATAAGAGGTCCAGATTTCCAGGTATAAAACAAATAAGTCATGGGGATGTAATATACAGCAAGGGGAATATAGTCAATAATATTGTGATAGTGTGGTAGGTACAGTGCCAGATGGTTTCTGGACTTATCATGGTGATCACCTCTTTAGGTATATAAATGTTGAATAACTATCGTGTACCCTGAAACTAATATAATATTGTATTTTAGCTATATTTTTAATAAAAATCTTTTTAAATAAATAAATAAAGTGGGGTGTCTCTTGACACTTAAAACTGTGTATTTCTCGCTTCTCTTGATAAACTACATATATATATATATATATATATATATATATATATGACATACAACATTATATTAGTTTCAGGTTTGCAATATAATGATGCAACATTTGTATATATCATGAAATGTTCACTACAGTAAGTCTAGTTAACATTTGCCAGTATACATAATTATATAATTTTCTCTTGTGATGAGAACTTTTAAAATCTACTCTTATCAGCTTTTAAATATGCAGTACAGTATTATTAACTATAGTCACCATGCTGTACATTACATTTCCATGACTTATTTTTTTAAATCTTGAAGTTTGTACCTTTGACTCCCTTCACCCATTTCTCCAACCCCCTAATCCCCCCACCCACACAATCACCAGTCTGTTCTCTGTATATATGAGTTTGGTTTGGTTTGGATTTTAGATTCCACATATAAGTGAGATCCTGCATTATTTATCTTTCTCTGACTTATTTCACTTAACATAATGCCCTCAGGGTCCATTCATGTTGTTGCAAATGGCAAGATTTCAATTTTTTATAGCTGAATAATATTAAATTGTATATCTTTTCCACATCTTATTTATCCAATCAACTGTTGATTGAAACTTAGGTTGTTTCTATATCTTGACTATTATAAATAATGCTGGAATGAACATGGGTGTGCAAGTATCTTTTCAAGTTAGTGTGGTTTTTTGTTGTTGTTCTTGTTGTTTTTTATAAATAACCAAAAGTGGAATTGCTGGATATGGTAGTTCTATTTTTAATTTTTAATTTTAAAAACTTTCACGTTGTTTTTTATAGTGGCTGCACCAGTTTACATTCCCACCAACAATGTACAAGGGTTCCCTTTTGTCCACATCCTCTTTAACTTTTGTTATTTCTTGTATTTTAGATAATACCCATTTTAACAGGTGATAGGTGATATCTCATTGTGGTTTTGGTTTGCATTTCCCTGATGATTAGTGATATTGAGCATGTTTTCATGTACCTGTTAGCCATTTGTGTGCCTTCTTTCGAAAAAAAGATGTCCATTGAGATCTGCCCATTTTTAAATCAGATTGTTTGGTTTTTGTTATTGAGTTGTATGAGTTCTTTATATATTTTGGACATTAACCCCTTATCAGATATTAGATTTTTAATATTTTCTCCCTTCCCGTAGGTTGTCTTTTCACTTTGTTGATGATTTCCTTTGCTATGCAGAAACTTTTTAGTTTTGTGTAGTCTCACTTTATAAAATTTTTGCTTTTGTTGTCCTAGATTTGGTGTCAGATCCAAAAAAATCATCACCAAGACCAATGTCAAAGAGCTTACTTCCTATGTTTTCTTCTAAGACTTTTATATTTTACATTCAAATATTTCATCCACTTTGAGTTAATCTTTGTGAATGGTCTAAGGCAGTATTCTAATTTCATTGTTTTGCATATGGCCAGTTTTCCCAACACCATTTATTGAAAGAACTGTCATTTTCTCCAATGTATATTCTTGGTTCTTTTGTCATAAATTAATCAACCATATGTATGGGTTTATTTTTGAGCTCTCTATTCTGTTCCATTTATCTATGTGTTTGTTTTTATGCCAATACCACACTGTTTTGATTACTATAACTTTGTAATATAGTTTCAAATTTGGGAGCATAATGCCACCAGCTTTGTTCTTTCTTAAGACTGAGTAGGCTATTAAGGGTCTTTTGTGGTTCTATATAAATTTTAGGGTAGCTTATTCTATTTCTGTGAAAAATGCCATTGGAATTTTGATAGGGATTTCATTGAATCTGTAGATTTATTAGGGTAGTGTGGACATTTTAACAATATTAATTATTCCAATCCATGAACACAGATTGCCTTTCTATTTATTTTTTGTGTCGTCTTCAACTTCTTTTATAAGTGTCTTATAGTTTTCATTGTATAGGCCTTTCACCTTCTGGGTTAAACTTATTCTGAGGTATTTTTTATGCAGTTACAAATGGAATTGATGACTTTATTTCTATTTCTGATAGTTCATTATAAGTGCATAGAACTGAAACTTTTTTTAAAGATTTTTATTGGGGAATTCGGGAAGGGAAACAGTGTTGGGGAATTGGGGAAGTGGAAGAGCCAAGTTATTGTCCTTAACTCTTAGTTGTGGAGGGCGCAGCTAGCTCAGCTCCCAAGTCCAGTCAACATCAGGTAGCCTGTTAGCAGCTTGCAGCCACTCAGCTCAAGATGCCATGTTCATCTTAGTTGTGGGTGGGCATAACACAGCATCCCATGCGGGAGTCCAACCAGCAACCTTGTAGTTAGGAGCACGTGCTCTCGCCAGCTGAGCCATCCTGCCATCTGTTGGCAGCTCAGTGGCAGCTCAGCTCAGGCGCAGCTCACTAGCCCATGTGGGAATTGAACCGGCAACCCTGTTGCTCTTAAACAACTGAGCCACTCGGCCGGCCTGAAACTTATTTTTGAGTACTGATTTTATATTCTGCAACTTTACTGAATTCGTTTATTAGTTCTACCGTATTTGCCGGCGTATAAGACGACTGGGCGTATAAGACGACCCCCTAACATTTCCACTCAAAATACAGTTTGTTATATACTCGCCGTATAAGACTACCCCCTCTTCCGCACACCTTCCACACACCAAATAAAAGGTAAAACAATATCAGATTTGAT
>NW_017732672.1:37139-69302 GCF_001890085.2 Hipposideros armiger | reverse complement strand
ACGGGGCAAGCACTATGGGCAGTCTATCTGAAGTGTACCTGGCGTATAAGACGACCCCCCACTTGGAGGCATATTTTTCAGGGCCAAAAAATCATCTTATACGCCGGCAAATACGGTAACTGTTTTTCGATGCAGTCTTTAGGGTTTTTTGTATATAATATCATGTCATTTGAAAATAGAAATTTTACTTCTGTCTTTTCTATTAGGATACTTCTAATTTCTCTCTCTCTCTCTCTCTCTCTCTCTCTCTCTCTCTCACTCACTCACTCTCTCACTCTCTTTCTTTCTTTTTGGTTAATTGTTTTGGTTAGACTTCCAGTACTATGTTGAATAAAAGTGGTGAGAGTGGGCATTCTTGTCTTGCTCCTGATCTTAGTAGAAAAGCCTTCAGCTTTTCACCACTGATAATGATGTTAGCTGTGGGCTTCTCATATATGAATGTTATTATGTTGAAGTATGCTCCCTCTATACCCAGTTTGTTGCGAGTTTATATCATCAATAGAAGTTGAATTTTTTGTATATTGAGATGATTATATGATTTTTTAAAAATTTATTTTATATTAAATTTATTGGGGTAACATTGGTTAATAACTGTCAGGTCTGAGGATGTCAATCAGGGACCGTCTGGGTGGTGAGATGCCCAGCTGAAAGAAGGCACAAGGCAGATTGTGTGCCATAAATGCAGCAACAGCTCTTTATTCATCTGAAGCCGGCGCCAGAGAGAGCGAGCTCCAAAATGGGAGCAGGGTTTTTATACCCTCATGCAAACAACAGCAGCATGGTGCCAGCACACATGCGCACAGGACAGAAACTTACAAGTAATTGACATGAAATGTACATCAACAAGTTGTTGTTTCCTGCTGTCCTATGCAAGGGGGGGGAGGCCAGTCTCCAAAGCCTGTAAACATTTCCTGAGAGGCCCTGACAGCTGGGCCCCACACTCCACCCCTACAGAGTTTGGGACCACACCTTTTCTCTAAGACCCAGACCCTGGACCCAGAGGCCACAGCAACTCCTTTGGGGTCCACTCCACAGTGCGATTTGGGACAGCTCACACCTGCTCTATACAATGAGGAGCCTGTTCTTGCAGTTCCACATGTTCCCCCATCAACCATCCCCACCTGTTGTTCACTGCATAGCCCAGCAAGGGCGGGGTGTTGTGCCATCCTCGTCGTAGAAGAGTGTCCACTGCTTTCCGGCGTGAGGTTCAGTCTCTGGTCATCCACCAGGAGTGCAATCTGGTCCGATTCGAGGCTGTAGCCAGTGTTATGCGCCATGGGAGTCCTTCAGCCGCTGATGTGGGGAGCTCAGTGCACACCCAGCACCAAAAGACGTTATGCACCTGGGCAAAGACATGGGCCCAGGCCAAGATACTGTTGCCTGTGCTTAGGCTGCACAATAAGACAGTAAGGAGACAGAGACCATTAGCGCCAAATCTCTGCCTTCTGGCAGTGCGCAAGCCACTGTCCCATCCTGGGAAAGTACAGTAGCCTCCAGTGGCAGGGCTCCTGGATGGTGATACCACACCATTTCCCCCAAAACTACAGGGGAAGACAAGTCCTGCAGCAAAGGCAAAGGCGACAGGACCAATGCAAAGGTACCCCGTAGCGAAGACCCTCCTCCATCTTGTGGCAAGGTGATCTGCAAGGGGGTTGGCCAGGAGCATAGCAAAGGCTGGACTTGCAGTCCACGACCAGTGCTGGGCCCCCATGGTTCAACCAAGGCAACCCAGGGATCCCGGGACACAACAGTCTTCCATGGCCAAGTCCATGTTTGTGTCTGGCTTTCAGCCAGAGCTTCCCGGGTTGGCAGGAGCAAAGCTCCCTGCTGTACCTAGGGCGAGTCTTGGGACTTGCTCAACTCCGGCACTACCTTGAGGATGTGTGGCGACCCCTCTACCACTCTATCTAGCGGTGACTGGCCTGTCTTTCGTGGCTGTTCACTTAACAGACGCAATACTAGTGGTACTCGGGATGCATATTGTCTCCGTGGGCTTGTCCCTCCTAGAGTCCGGAGCTTTTCCTTCAGCAGCCCATTGAAACGTAATATCATACCCACAGCCTGTGGGCGATAGGGAAGGTGTAGCTGCCACTCTGTGTCCTGCTCCTTCGCCCACTGCTGAACCCATTGTCCGGTGAAATGGGTTCCTCAGTCGCTCGAGATGGTGAGCAGCGGCCCATATGCAGTGCTCAGCTGCTCCAGGGCATGTATAGTGTCCTGTTGCGAAGCAGTGGGAGTCAGCCATGCAAATCCCAAGCCGGTGGCAGCATCAACTGCTGTAAACAGGTACTGCTTACCCACAGCCTGGTGAAGCGGCCCCACGTAATCTACCTGCCACACCTGTAGTGGGCATAGCTCCCGCTCAACCTTTCCAGGCTGAGTAGGCAATCGTTGCCGATGGGGGTGGTTACTGGTGCATTGGGGACATGATCGAACAACATCCATGGTGTCAGCCACCATCAGAGGTATGCTCCAGCGCTGGGCTACTTGGCATATGGTTCGCGGGCTGACATGCCCTAGTTTCCAATGTAACCAAAGGCCCCTAGTGACATCCTGTACCACCAAAGGAGAAAGGAGATAGGCAGGGCACTTCCAGTAGCTTTTCCATCCAACCGGCCTGTCTTGCCTCATGCTGTAGACGTTTCTAAAATCTCTCAAAAGTCCACAAACTCCAGACAAACAGCATCTGGCCTCAGCATGCACCATACCTCTTGCTAGCATGCCCAAGCCTGGCATTAGTGGCAGTTGGACTCAGGTTACAGCTCAGCCTCTCCCAGGCACGTCCAAGCCCAGCAAGGGTGGACGATACATATAGCTTAATGGTTCATGACAAATGCCCCCCGGCAGGGCAAGGGCTACAGCTGAACTTGGCCTGCTGCAGGGTCCATCCCAGGAGGCCCTAGGGCTGGAATACCCAGTGACTGACTTTGGATTGAGCTGGAGAAGTACTAGGACACCTCCACAGAAAACACATCCAAAAGGCAGGCACCAGACCCCTGCTAAAGCAAATTCTGCTCTGTAGAGTTAGCCCCTGCACAACAACTCCTCCACTGTAGTCACAGTCAGTACTCACAACTAATCAGCCTAAGGGTCAACCCCTCCCACTGATGTACAAACAGCAATCAAGGCTCAACTACCACAGTAAAGCAAACACAATCCACACAAAGGACAGGCCTGCAGCACCTGGCTCAAGTGGCCAAGGAGACTGCACCACTGAGCTCCACAGGACACCTGCTACATAAGGCCACTCATTAAGACTGGGAGGCAGAGCAGTCCTATCTAATACATAGGAAGAAACACAGGAAGGCAGCCAGAATAGGGAGACAAAGAAATATATCTCAAATGAAAGAACAGACCAAATCTCCAGAAAAAGAACTAAACAAAATGGAGACAAGCAATCTATAAGATGCAGAATTCAAAACACTCGTTATAAGGATGCTCAGTGATCTCAGAGAAAACTTCAATAAAGAGGTAGGAAACATAAAAATGGAGCTAGAAAACATAAAAAAGGATCAGTCAGAAATGAAAAACACAATAACTGAAATAAAGAATGCATTAGATGAAATCAACAGTAGAGTAGATGGAGCAGGGGTTTGAATCAGCAATTAGAAAGATAAGGTAGCAGAAAACACCCAATAGAATAGCATAAAGAAAAAAGAATTTTTATAAACAAAAACAGTTTAAGGGGGCCTCTGGAACAACATCAACTGTACCAACATTTGCTTCATAGGGGTACCAGAAGGTGAAGAGAGAGAACAAGGAATGGAAATCCTATTTGAAGAAATAATGATGGAAAACTTCCCTAGCCTGGTGAAGAAAATAGGTATACAAGCCCAAGAAGCACAGAGTCCCAAACAAGATGAACCCAAAGAGGCCTACACCAAGACACATCACAATTAAAATGTCAAAGGTTAAACACAAAGTAAAAAATTTAAAAGCAGCAAGAGAAAGGCAATTAATTACCTACAAGTGAACTCCCATGAGACTATCAGCTGATTTCTCAAGAAAAACTTTGCAGGCCAGAAGGAATTGGCACAAAGTATTCAAAATGATGTAAAGTAAGAACCTACCACCAAGATTACTCTACCCAGCAAAACTATCATTTAAAATTGAATGAGAAGGGGCCAGCCTAGTGGATCAGTTGGTTAAGAGCTTGCTCAAGAGTTTGAGCTCTGAGCAACAGCAGTTCGATTCCCAGCCCAAGCTGAGCAGCTGCTGAGCTGCCAACAGGTAGCAGAATGGCTCAGCTTATAAAAAAAATTGAATGAGAGGGAGAGGGATCCAAGATAACAAAGTAGATAAACGCTGTGCTTGCCTCCTCCCATGAACACATTAAAATTACAACTAAAGTATAGAAAAACCAGCCTGGAGAACCATCTAAAGTGTAACTGAACAGAAGTTTCATAACTAAGGATTTAAAGAAGAAGGCATGTTGAGACTGGTAAGAGGGGCAGAGACAAGGAACTCACCAACCCCAAACCACCATGTGGCAGTTGAGAATTAAGAATGATACCTACATCGTGGAGGTTCCTTTTGGAGGAGCAAAGGACCCCAACCCCACACCAGGCTCCCCAACCGGGAGTACTGGTACCAGGAAGAGAAGCCCTTACAACACCTGGCTGTATAAAATGGTGGGAATTTCAACTGTCCAGGTGGGACAGAAGGATATGGGAAACCCAGATGTCCTCTCAAAAGGCCTGCACACTGACTCACTCATTTGCAGGCACTCACCTTGGGGTCTAGCAGAGGAACAGTGACTCAAGGGACATTAGAGACATAGGGGGAGAGACTAAGTTGTGTGGCTTTGGTGCAAGGACTGGAGGGACTATGGTCATTTTCCCTTTGTGGGGTCCAACTCCCAGGTAGCCAGTAGTCAAGCACAATCTTTCCTGTGTTGAGCCTTCCCGTCCACACCCATGGCCAAATATGAATCTGAATTGGACTGGTGAGCTCCCCTTGCTCCACCCTGGTGCGTCCCGGGTTCCCACTCCACCCAGCTCGCGCAATGCTAGAGGCACTTTCTTGGTGAGCAGCTAGTCATGCCCACATTGCACCCTTTCTTGGACAACTATTGGGGATCACGAGCACCAAGTGAGTGGTGGCTGGACTCAGTGGGCTCTGAGACTTTTGCTGAGTAGCTCTAGGCTCAGCCCTGGCACAAAACCAGAATCTGGTAAACACAACTTGTTCTACCATGGTGATTCCCTAAGTCCTTGCCTCACCCAACTTGCGTGTCACATGAGGTTTTATCAGCAGCTGATCCTTATGGGAGCCAGCACGTGGCAACAGGCCTCAGGGTGTCTTCACTCTTAGCAGAGTGATCCCAGGCCCGGTACTGGTGGCAGCTGTCCCCGGTTCAAAGTGTGGCTTATCCCACACACCTCCAGGTCTAGCATAGGCAGCAAACAACCATAGATCACTTTGTAGCTTCTAGCAGGTAGTCCCTATCAGGCTGGTCACAGGCAGTGGCTGACCTGGGACAACACCGGAACCCCTTCCAAGATGCCCCAGAATCAGCATAATTGGAGGTAGGCTTCAGACCACAGCAGAGCACCACCCAATTAGCCCCACAAGCATCACACCCAAGTGGTGGTCTCAACAGGCACCACAGGCCCCTGGGGCAAATCCTGCTCAGTGAGGTAAGCACCCCACCAGCAAAGGAAGTCATCAATAAAACAAAAAGAAATCCTACTGAATGGAAGGAGATATTTGCTAATGATACATCTGACAAGAGGTTAATATCCAAAATTTATTTTAAAAATAATTTTTAAAAAACTCATACAACTCAACACCAAAAAACACAAACAATCCAATTAAAAATGGGCAGAGAATAAGATAAGATGAAATAGTGCCACTTGTAACAACATGATGGATCTTGAGATTATAATGCTGAGCAAAATAAGTCAGGCAGAAAAAGTTGAGAACCATATGATTTCACTGATATGTGGTATATAAAACTGAAAACAACAAACAAGACAAACAAATGAAGAAACAAAAGCTCATAGACACAGACAATAATTTAGTGATTACCAGAGGGTAGGTGGGCAGGAGGATTGCAGATGAAGGTAAAAGGGATCAAATATATGGTGATGGAAGGAGAACTGACTCTGGGTAGTGAACACACAATGTGATATATAAATGATGTATTAGAGACTTGTACACCTGAAACCTGTGTAACTTTACTAATAATTGTCACCCCTATAAACTTTATTTTTTTTAAATGGACAGAGGACCTGAATAGACATTTCTCCAAAGAGGACATGTAGATGGCTAATAGACATATGAAAAAATGCTCAACATCACTCACTAATCATCAGAGAAGTGCAAATAAAAACCACAATGAGATACCACCTCACTCCTGTCAGAATGGCTACCATCAATAAATCAACAAACAAGTGTTGGCAAGGATGTGAAGAAAAGAGAACGCTTGTGCTCTGTTGGTGGAATTGCAACTTGGTGCAGGCACTAAGGAAGACAGTATAGAGGTTCTTCAAAAAATTAAATATAGAACTACCTTATGACCCAACAACTCCACTCCTGGATATTTATCAAAAAAAATCCAAAACACTAATTCAAAAAACTGTATGCACCCCTATGTTTCCTGCAGCACTATTCACAATAGACAAGATATGGAAAGAAACAAAATGCCCATCAATAGACGATTGGATTAAGAAATTGTTGTACATTTATACAACGGAGTGTTACTCTGCCAGAAAAAAGAATGAAATATTTCCATTTGCAACAACATGAATGGACCTAGAACATATTATGCTAAGTGAAATAAGTCAAACTGAGAAAAACAAATGCCATATGACCTCACTTATATGTGGAATCTAAAGAATAGAATAAATGAAAAAACAAAACAGAAATAGACTCATAGACACAGCGAACAAACTGATGGTTGCTAGATAGAAGGGGCTTTGGAGGATGATGGAGTAAGGTGAAAGGATTAGAAAGTACAAATTGGTAGTCACAAAATAGTCATAAGGATGTGAAATACAGTATGGAGAATACAGTTAATAATGTTGTAAAGACTATATAGGATGTCAGATGGATACTGGACTTATTGGGGGGATCACTTCATAGATTATATAAATGCCTAACCACTCATAAATACAGAGAACAAATTGGATGGTTGGTTACAAGAGAAGAGAGGAGTTGGGGAGCTGGGTGAAAAAGTGAAAGGATTAAGAGATACAAATTGGTAGTTAAAAAGTGTCACGGGGTGTAAAGTAAAACATAGAGAATATAATCAATAATACAGCAATAACTATGTATAGTACCAGGGGTGAACTAGACCGATCGGGGAGATCACTGCATAAATTATATAAATGTTTAACCACTATGCTGTACACCTGAAACTAATATAAAATAATATTGAACATTAATTGTAACTAAAAAATAAATTTAAAAAGTTATTCAAAAGAATGAGAGAAAGAGGATTTATTTTGTATTTATAGAAAATTTACTAAATTTCTGATGGTCAGTTAAAATGTGTTTCTAAAAGAAAAACAGGCAAGTTGAACAAATGAGTATGGTCTTTGCAAAATTGGTTTCTAAAAGGTCTGTATTATGGGCTAGGTTATAAAATTTCAAAGAATAAAAGAGCTTTTTGTGCCTGTACATTGGGATAGGAATTTAAGTGACATAGCTGTTGGCACCCAGGAAAATCCCTCTTATCTGATTGGGAAAATGACAAACAAGGATGAAACACGCGTGACAAATTCATGCGTGGGAACAAGGAGAGATTGTTATTGTCAATCCTTCCCCTGCTACACTGAAGTCACTAGGCCTAGGCCATGAGGCTTATTACTTACGGGAAGAAAGAGTGGCATCGAAGATCACAGAGTAGGAAAAAACAAGATATGGCATAAAGAAACTCTCACCTGACAGAAACAGGAAGTAGAAAGCTCTTCTGCTTCTAGGAAATTATGTACAACTTAACCTTCATCCTCATAACTATGAGCACATGTAGCGCCCAGATCTTGGTTTTTAAAATCATTTTTCAATGAAAGGAACTAGGGCTTCTTGGATAAAGGGCTGATTCTAGAATTGCAGCAAGAAATACACAAGATAATCCTGGAGTATCTCATAGTGCCAAAAAGTAAGAATGTGCTAAATAAAAATCCACAAAATTGATTGGAGTATGTCAAAGGGATATAGGAGCCAACTGACAGAGCTCCCAATGGCCAAAGGTAGAACAATTTGCACAAGAAAATAAAATATTGGGTGGTCGGAAAAGTCATAACGTATTTTTTGTTTTTTGTTGCAGAAATGCATCATGACTTTTCCGACAACCTAATAGCATTTGGATTAAAACTCAAAGTTTTAAACAAATATCTAGGAGTTCATACTACTGTAAATAAATGATGAATGTATAAATGAGGAGAAGAGACAAATTTCCCATGCAGAAAAATCTATATATTTTATGTAGATACCCTACCCTCAAGGAAGTAAAGCATATCTGACATTACTTAAGTATGAGATGTGTGTAGTGATATCGCCACAAATAGTATAATATAG
Source organism: Hipposideros armiger (assembly GCF_001890085.2). NCBI lineage: Eukaryota > Metazoa > Chordata > Mammalia > Chiroptera > Hipposideridae > Hipposideros > Hipposideros armiger. The sequence goes on along the minus strand of NW_017732672.1, from coordinate 60,779 downwards.
AAAAGGGTTAAAAGTGTAACTTTACAGTGAAGAAACCTGATATGTAATACCTCAGCCAGGTTTTCAAGGTTAACCTCAACAGGAATAAGCCATGTTGATAGTATGTACCTTTAATACAATGTGATGGAAGTGACACTTTACCTCTGTGGTCTTCTTCCCCAAAACACATAACTCCAATATAGTCATGAGAAAGACATCAGACAATCCCATTGGAGAGATATTTTATGAAATACCTGACCAGTATTCTTCAAAACTGTCAAGGTCATAAAAAACAAGGTAAGTCTGAAAAACCGTCACAGTCAAGAAGAGCCTAAGGAGACATAACTAAATGTACTATGGTATCCAGGGTGATATCCTAGAACATAAAATGGACATTAGGCAGAAACCATAGTAATCTGAGTAAATTATGACTTTATTTAATAATAATGTATCAGTTTGGGTCCATTAATTGTGACAAATATCGTAACTGATGTAAGATGTTAATATTAGGGAAAACTGGTGTAAGGTATGTGGGAACTCTCTGTACTAGCTTTGTAATTTTCTATCAATCTAAAACTGGTTTAAAATAAAAGGTTTATTTTTAAAAATTAACCTACGTTTTATTCCAACACACTGCCTTATCTTTGGTAACAATAATTCCACTGTTTGAAATGTTCTTCCTGTTATATTTGCCTATTAAAAATCGTACTTATCGTTCAAGATCCAGCCCCTATTGGTCCACTTGCATGAAGCCTTCTTTGATCTACAGAGACAGAAGTGATAGTTCCCCTCTTCTGAATCCCCAAATCACTTTGCTTGGAACCTTTCTTATGCTATTCGCTATATTCTGCCTTCTACTACAGTTATTTGTGTGAATCTCTTAGCTCCCCTTTGGTCTATAAATACCTAAAGGAAAGGAAGTGCATTTTTAACTCAGCAAATATTGATTTAATGCCCAGTGCATGCCAGGCACTCTGTTAGGGCCTGAAGGCTATGAGGATAAATGGGATTCTCTCTGGTCTTAAGGAATTCACCTAAAATGGGGGACACAGAATGCATACAATTATAATAAAAATCACAATGTAATAAGTGTGTGGAATTAAGGTGTTGTGTGCCTTCTATGTACCAGCCACTTTATATACATTCATTCACTTAAACCTCATACAATCTGCAAGGTAAGCATTACAATTGTATTTTATAAATGATGAAACTGAGACTTGGAGAGGCTAAATAACTTGCAGAAGATCAGGAATTCAAAGCCAAGTACACTAATGTACAAAGCCCATACTCTTTCTGTTATACCATGATTTAGCACAATGCGCACCATCTAGCAGCTGTTCAATAACTATCTGTTGAATGAATGACTAAAGCACTGGTATCCACTATCTTCTAATTATGTATTACATATACACACTACATAGAACAATCTAAAGAAATGTAAACAAAAAAGTTTACATTTTGTAGTACCTACTTATTAATCCTCAACTGATCCTTCACTACCTAATTTGGCTTTTAATTATTGGTAATTCACCTTGAAGCCCACCAGTCTCCTCCATGTCATTAATTCTGAATTGCTGAAGAACTATGATACCTTACATCATTAGAGTCATTTTCCACAACTGTTCCCTTCAACAAAGCTCTGAAGTCTTGGTGAAGGCAACTGAAGAGTTACAAACAGTGGTTAAGCATTCATTCATTAATGAATATTTAACACCTCATGTATGGCATATACTGTGCAGAGTTGTTCAGAAAACAAAGTGTGATTAATGGCATGTTTATCAAGACATCATCCTAGCCAGTTTCTTCAGGCCTCAAAACTCTGCAGCAACAACTCCATTAGTCATGAGGGAAATAAACATTAAATCCACATTAGATATCACTACACACCCAACAAAATGCCTAAAATCAAAACGAGTGACAATACCAAGTGTAGGCAAGGATGTGGAAAAACTTGAACTCTTATACACTGTAGGTGAGAGTATAAATTGGAACAATCACTTTGGAAAACCATTTGGCATTATCTACTAAAGTTAAGAATACACATATCCAGGGACTAGTGATCCAGCAATTACACTCCTGAATATATACTTAACAGGAATGAGTGCATATGTGCACAAAAAGACAAGCACAAGAAAGTTTATAACCACACTGCTCATGATTGCTCCAAACTGAAAAAAAACAACAGTAGATGGATAAACAAATTGTGGTATATTCACATAATAGAATGGCAATAAAAATGGCCAGTGGTCCTTCAGACAGCAATGCTAATGAACTTCACAAAAATAATGTTGAGTGAAAGAAGCCAGGTACAAAAGAATACACAGTGTGTCATTCCATTTACATAAAGTCCAGAAACAGACAACACTAATCAATGCTGTTAGAAATGAGGTTTATGGTTACCCTTAGACAAAGTAGTTACTGGGAGGGGGCACCTCAGGGAGCTTCTAGGGTGCTGGTAGTGTTCTCGATTTTTATGCTAATTGCACAGGTGTGTTCACTTTGTGCAGATGCATGGATCATTTGTGCACTTTTCTCTATGTATGTTATACTTCAATAAAAAAAATAAAGCTTACCAAAATCAAGCTCGGAAGTATCTTCCATTCTTTTAGCAGAGTCTTCTAAATCTGCCTGATCATGAGGGTTGCTTGGGGCCCTTGTTTAAAAACATACAAATGGCTATCAGACATGGAAAGATGCTCAACATCACCAATCATCAGAGAAATGCAAATAAAAACCACAATGAGATATCACCTCACACCTGTTAGAATGGCTGTCATCAACAAGATAAATAATAACAAGTATTGGAGAGGCTGTGGAGAAAAAGGAAACCTCATACCCTGTTGGTGAGAATGCAGATTGGTGCAGCCACTATGGAAGGCAGTGTGGAGTTTCCTCAAAAAATTAAGAATACAATTACCATATGACCCAGCAATCTCTTTTCTGGGTATCTCCCAAAAAATCTGATAACATTTATCCATAAAGATATATGTACCCCTATGTTCATTGCAGCATTATTCATGGTGGCCAAGACATGGAAACAACAAAAGATCGATGATTAGGTAAAGAAGAGGTGGTACATATACACAATGGAGTACTACTCAGCCATAAGAAAAGATGAAATAGTGCCATTTGTGGCAACATGGATTAATCTTGAGATTATCATGCTAAGCAAAATAAGTCAGACAGAAAAAGTCGAGAACCATATGACTTCACTCACATGTGGGATGTAAAACTGAAAGCAACAAATGAACAAGACAAACAAGCAAAATCTCATAGACACAGAACAGTTTAGTGGTTACCAGAAGGTAAAGGGGGAGAGGGATGGTTGAAGAGAGTAAAGGGGATCAAATGTATGGTGATGGAAGGAGAACTGACTCTGGGTGGTGAACATACAATGCAATATATAGACGATATATTGTAGAAATGTACCCTTGAAACCTATATAATTTTACTAACCAATGTCACCCCAACAAATTTCATAAAAATTATTTTTAAAAAACATAAATTTCCACTCCTGATCTCAGACCTACTGAATCAGAATTTCTGGAGGCAGGAGAGTGCTGAGAAACAGCAGTTGAAACATAGTCTTCTAAGAACATTCTTTAAAAAACACTTTACTGAGGTATAATTGATATGTAAAAACTATACATATTTAATGTAACAACTTGATGAATTTGGGTATAACCATACTCTGGGAAACCATCAACACTAGTAAGGCCATAGACATATCCTCCATGTCTCAAAGTTTCCTCTCACCCATTTATTATTATTATTATTATTATTATTATTATTATTATTATCTGTGTGTGTTAAGAACACTTAACATAAGATCTACCCTCTTAGAAAAATGTTAAGTATACAGAAAGACAAATACTGTAAAAACTCAATTATGTGTGGACTCTAAAGTAGTCAAACTCATAGAAGCAGAGACTATAATGGTGATTACCTGTAGCTGGAGGGGTGTGGAATGGGGAGATGAAGGTCAAAGGATATAGAGTTTCAGTTATGCAGGGTACTGTTGGTATGAGACAAGTTTCAGAAAACTTTTACTATAACATTTAAGAGTATTTTGGTTGACTGAAACTTTCTTATTTGTTCCCCAGTGCCTAGCTCTGATCTCTAGCTACCCAGTCCTTTGTAGGCATAGACTATCTCAAAGGTCCTGTAGAAAGCCTTGATTTTAGTGTTCTCCTTTTACAGAATAGGAAAAGGAGACTCAAGTTAGTTTTTAACTTACCCAAGATTGTAATAAGAAAGTAAAATAGACATACGATATAGCAAGAAGATATCTGATCATGTCTATACATTTGAAAGGATAAAAGATCCAATTTATGAACACATATGCTCCTGAAAAGATCTATGATAGAAAGTAATGTCTTCCTTCAATATATAAAAAAAGTAAAAAAAAAAAAAGTTGAGGAGGGATGATAAATTCATACCATCAATACAGTTTACATTTAACTAAAAAATGAAAGATGCCCATAAAATTGATAGGATTTATGTGAAAGAAAGAAGTCATGCAAAATGAAGTGGAAAGTGTCATCACTTCTGACCGTGCTGTGGCAAGTGCCTAAATTAATTTCTTAGAAGACTGTGAAATTGGAAGAGGTGTATGGAGATTAAGCAATTCCCTGCTCTTAGAGGAACTAGAAATATGATAAGAGGAATAACTGATGGCATAGAAACCCTGTTCATCTCTCAAGATGTCCAAGCAGGGTGTGTGGGGGTGGGGTGGGGATGGGTTAGTGTAAAGATTATTCTAAAGGAAAGAATAAAGTCAAAGTCTTTAAAGAGATGACAGATCTTCTCTTCTGTAGAAACAAATAATGAGGGATATAAGAAAATCACAGATGAAGAAGGGAAGAATGTGTAAGGCAAGAATAATGTATTATCTACAGACCTCCTAGAGCTGTGATTTTCAAATCTTACTGTGTATCAGAATCACCAGGCCTTAAGAAACTTGTGAAAATGAAGATTCCTATGTCCCTCTCCCACAAATACTAATCTAGCAGATCTATCTGGGCCCAGAAGACTGCATTTTGAAAAGAACACTCTCCCAATACACACACATTACACCAAGGAGTTTCTGATGCACACTAAACTATGATAATCACTAAAGCATGCTAAAGCCTGGAAAGGATGGTGAAATTATGGCTAGTAAAAAATCTCCAGGGCCAGCCGAGGGCGCGTTGGTTAAGAGCTGGTTTAGGACACCAGCTCTGTGCAGCAGGGCCCCGGTTCAGATCCCACATGAGGGCCAGTGACACTGCCCTTTACAGCTAAGATGGTGAACAACAGCTCGACCTGGAGCTGGGCTGCCGTGAGTCACCGGCGATGGCGTAGGCTGCAGCCCCTGCTGCAGTGGGCTGCCATAAGCTATCGTGTGTGGCCAGCAGCCAGTGTGAGTGGCCAGCAGTCGGTGCGAGCTACCAAGAGCCACTGTGAGCGAATGTCCAGAGGCCGGTGACAGATCTGCCTCATCCGGGAAGAGTGCAATGATAATACCAACATGGGCCAGTGAGGCGACGTCCTTCACAACTAGACTAAAGAAACAAAGAACAGCAACTTTTCTGCTCCCCTTCCCCGATTCCCCAATGCTGTTCCCCTCTCCCAATTCCCCAATAAAATCTTTTAAAAAATCTCCAAATGCCTCTGTATCCACTTCCTCCATTTTCAAAGTCGTGAGAAGAAGTTAAACACCCAGGTTATGTGAGTGAGTCTAGGTCATGTGCATGTACCTTAGTTGTTGAAAGCAAGAAGTTTGGCCCCTCTTGGCCTCTGTAGTGAAAGGCAGAGCACTTTCTTCCACCAAGATAATGCCCAATGGACAATTCCCTTGAACATGAAGGGGGTTCAGATTATGCAAGCATAAAAAGATTGACAAATATTTACCATAAAACATCACTTACCACAAGAAATCTTGATCTAGTTGTTGAAGAGACAAGTTCCTAGGTTGGGTGGCCTCATTGCTAAGCCACTTTGGGATCAGTAAGTATTAGTAAGTATTTTGAGATCAGTAGTCCAGCAGGTGATATGAATTTTACAGGACACTGACTCAGAGAAGTTAGCATGCCTTGATCTAACCAGAAAATGGCAGGACTGGGATTAGCTAGACTTTATGAAGAAAGGAGGATTTCAACTGGACCTCAAAAGAAGGAAGATTGAAGTTAGCAATGAAGGAGATGAATGGGGACAAAGAGAGAAATCCAGACTTGGGGCACCTTATTAATGGAAGAATGAGGTAAGACTAACAAGGTATGTTCAGGGAAAATTGAATAGCCCAGTTTAGCTTGATTGGAAGGCTTGTATAGGCAAAAGTATGGAGGAGATAAAAGGTAGATAAGTGATAGGGATCTTAGAGGACCTTGAATGAATGTTTTAGGAAGAATAATCTGGCCATAACATATCAAATTGCTTGGAAACTGGATTCAGGGATGCCATTAGAGTGGCAAAAAAAACCCCATATATATATTTATATATATGAGGCAAAGAGAGGTTAAGTAACTTGCCTGAGAACTTTCTGACTCTAGAGCGACGCTCTAGAGTCAGAAAGTTCTCAGGCAAGTTACTTAACCTCTCTTTGCCTCATATTTCCACATCTGTGAGATAAGGTTAATAGTAATATCTACCTCATAAAGTTGTGGTGAGAATTAACTGAGATAATGACTGTAAAGGCCTAATGAGTGGATTAGTCAGGGTGCTAGCAAAAATGAAAAAAAAAAAAACCAACAACAGATGGCATACTCATATTAGGTAATTTAAGACAATTTAATAAAGGGACTTTTAACAAAAATATGGGTAGGGTGTGACAAAACCATAAGGAATAATAAAGTACCCAGGGACAAATAACGGTGAGGTTGTTATCATTCTTAGTCCTGTAGGAAGGAGAGAGAGAAGTGGGAAAAGTTATTTGGTGAGAGAGAGAGAGATGCTGAGAGGGTCATCTATCAGGTAGTGTGAACTTAGTCATCCCACTGTGACCCTGCAGGGAGTTAGCTAAGTGAATAAATACCCTGATCTCTCTCAGATCTCCTGCCAGGGCTTCTCAATGGTGGAACCCAACAGGAAGACAAATATAAGACAGCCCATTCACGGTGTCAATATAAACCAATTTCCTGCTCCTCACAAAGCACAGAGAAGAGTGGGGAGGGATGCAGAGTGAAACTGGAAGAGCAGTAAGTGACCAATAATTCGTGGTAGTGTGATATAGATTCAGGTCCTGGAAGGCCCCAAACCTTTTGGCTTGGTGGGATTATTGTGCCCTTTAAGATTTAAGAGATCCTGCAGGTTTGGTGCTTATGTTTCTTCTAGTCACTAGTATCTATGAGTTTCTGCTTCCATTATGTTATTTTTTTTCATGCCTCCTGGGTATGTGTTTCCTTTTCTGTACTGTTTTGCCTTCCTGCTCACTTTTTTATTCCTTCACCATCCCATATACTTCCAATAGCTGTATGCTTGCAGATTTTACTGCAGGACCAGGTATTTGCAGTACAACAGCAAACAACTAAAATTAAATATTAAATATTTATCATTTTAGAAATTCCTTAGCCATTCTACTAAGGCTTAAGTTTTCTTGATGCTGCTCAATTCTCCTTCTGTCTCCTTCAGTCTTCTTTCTTTCCCTCAGATCAAAAATACCCAAACCATGCTGATTGGGTAGGTAGAAAGGTAAAAATGAGCAGGACAAGGAGGGAACTAGCCCCGGTTAGGAGGCCCCTTGCAGCTGCTCCTACTTGGGTCACAGATATCCTGCTCTGCAGGATGTTGAAAACAAAGACAGGCACTAACTCCTTGCTCAGCATGATACTGAGAACAAAACAACAATTCGGTTTAGCCCCCACCCTCACCCCTTAGTGGGCTTTCCTAAAGAATTCTGAGAAGATAGTGGTCTTGCACATGCCCCTATATCAAGAAGATATTTCATTAGAAGAGGAGACAATGCCAGGGAGGGAGGGGAAACATCCCACTTATCAGAATGTACATCCTGCTTCCCAGGACCATACATTATACTTTTGCCTCCTTTTAAATGGGCTTTTCAAATAAATCACGGAAAATTGATGGGTTCACACTTACACCTTGAGAAACAACCTTGGGAACAAGAAGGGAGGATAGGACATGTCAGCAGAGAGAGAGGAAGGTGATAAAGAGGGAGAAGGGGAGACAATTCTACCCATAGAGATAAAAACCCTCACACAATGTAAGAACAGGCTGCTTCCCTCTCTTGGGTCAGCCTGCTCCATGTCTCAGAGTGTACTTCCTTATCAATAAAACTTGCTTTTCTGCAACTCGCTTAATTCTGTCTCTTGACTGAATTCTTTCAAGAATGGAGGAAAACGTCACTCCTGGTAACAATACCATTACTGTTAATTTTCCAAGCAGAGTAGTTTAGCTCTAGGTCTATTTCAGCCATACCTGAAGGGTAATCTTTGAGCAATCAAAATGACCCATAAAGGTGTTTGCTAAAACAAATACAAATCTCTTCCCCTAAGAGGAAATTCGCAGTTAGCTCTTAAACTGACACTTTTATTTTCTCCCCATTAGTTAGTTTGGTTGTTTTTCAGGCCTGAGTTGAAGGAGCACCTGGTCTGATAGAGTGGTGAGAAGATTGAAAGCAAAGTGACAGATGTCAGCTACATTAGATGAGAAAAATAAATCAATAGCCCATGATGACTAAGTATTGTAGATATTGTTGACGAAAAAGATCCAGCCTAAGAGAAAACTTATAAGAGTTTATTTGAGCCAAACTGTCAACAATTGACGGGAAGCAAAATCTCAACGGATTGAGAAAATGCTCCACAAAATGGCAGTTTGCAGTTTATTTTATGCATAAAATCAAATGAGGAAGGTTACATGAAATCCACTGGTGATACATTAAAGGGGTGGGAGAAGGCAAAGCGGGAAATCTTTGGGATTGGATAAAAGTACATTGGAGAGACAGGTAGTCCTCCCACACAGGTGGGTGCAGGATAGCTAACAGTTCACTCTGTACAGCACATAGAGTTGGTAATCAGGAGACAAGCATGATAATGAGGAATTTTGCAGTTTCCAGCTCTGGTCACAAAAAGGATTAAAGATGTTATCTTAGGTACAAAAAGACAAAGAACAGGCCCACTGAAAAGGGACAGATTAACTTAATGAGGAAGCTGAAGATGTGACTTCCCACCATGGCCCACTTAGTTAAAAATTGTGTGTGTGTGTATTCACACCATCTTAGTTTTACTGTCCTAAGCTTGTCAGGTTTAACCTGTGGCCCCTTTTCCATCCACAATATGGATGAGAGCCCGGAAGAGGGAAGAGAGCCATCCAACAACAGTGTTTGCAGCTTGGGTGACACAATCTTGATGCTTTAGGCCCTCTTCTGCTGAGAGCCATGCCATCATTTTCTCCAAAAAAATAATTGATTTTTCCCACTTTTCCTTGTTGACATTTGTCTTCTCCTCCAGCTTATTGTCCTCCAGTAGACAGAGGGGGGAGGGGGGAGTCCAGGCCAACCATAGCTGCTCTGACCCAAAAAAAACACTGGGTTTTCTCTCTCCCCACTCCCGTATATATGTGTGTGTGTGTGTGTGTGTGTGTGTGTGTGTGTGTGTGTGTGTGTGTGTGTGTGTGTACTCAGTGGGCTTAGGGTGAAATGAGGAAATTCTGGTCATGCAAGCCTTAACTGAGAGCCCTGCAGCTCCGTTGCCTTGCTGAAACTTCTACTTTCTGCTATTTGTTGAAAGGCGATTATTACCAGGCTGATTGCTGATGTCTCACAAAGACAGATGGAAGCTCTTATGACCTCACTTTTTCCATCCATTAAGAGTAAGGTAGTTTATATCCCAGGCTAGGCCTCACTTTGTTCTCCTCTTCAACTTTCCCACTTTTCCTTGTTGACATTTGTCCTCTCCCCCAGCTTATTGTCCTCCAGTAGCCGGGGGGGGGGGGTCCAGGCCAACCATAGCTGCTCTGACCCAAATCCCATGACCCATAAATCACGCACACTAAACCATATTCCTTCAATGTCAAAACAAAACTGATTTTCTTACAGTTGAACCTGAAGCACTTCAAGAGACTAATTACTGTGTCTTTTTAAACAATAACAACTTATTGATATGTAACACACATATCATAAAATTTAGCCTTCGAAAGTATGTAATTCAGTTGTTTTTAGTATATTCTTCTGGTTGCATAACTATCATTACTATCTAATTTCAGAATATTTTCATCACCCCGAAAAGACACTCCATACCCATTAGCAGTCACTCTTAATCTCTTCTCTTTGCAGCCCCTGGCAACCATTAATCTACTTTATGTCTCCATACATTTACCTATTCTGGACATTTTATATAAATGGAATCATTTTGGTCTGTCTTCTTTCATTTAGCATAATTTTTCAAGGTTCATCTATATTGTAGCATGTTCAGTACTTCATTCCTTTTTTAACTGAATAATATTCCATTGTATGGATATTCTACATTTAGTTTATCCATTCACCAATTAACGGGCATTTGGGTCTTTTTCACCTTTTGGTTATTGTTAATAATGCTGTTATGAATATTCATGTACAAGGTTTTATGTGGACATATGTTTTTATTTCTCTTGGCAATATATCTAGGAGTGGCATTGCTGGGTCACTTTTGAACAGCAACCAAACTGTTTTCCCAATTAGCTGTATCATTTACAATCCCATCAGTAATATTGCTTGAGGGTTCTAATTTCTCCACATCACTGTCAACACTTGTTATTGTCTGTCTTTTTATTTTGGCCATCCTGTAGGGAGTGAAGTGGAATCTCATGGTTTTGATTTGCATTTCCTTAATGACTAATGAGGCTGAACATCTTTTTATATGCTTAATATTCATTTGTATATCTTCCTTAGAGAAATGTCTAATCAAATCCTTTGAAAGTTTTTTTTTAATTGGTCATTTGTCTATTTTTGTTCAGATGTACGAGTTCTTTATATACAAGTCATTTATGAGAAAAATGATTTACAAAAATTTTCCCCCAGTCTGCAGGCTGTGTTGTCATTTTTGAAGCACAAAAGTTTTAAATTTTCATGATGTCCCATTTAACTACTTTTTCTTTTGCTGCTTGTGCTTTTGGTCTCATATCTAAGAAACCACTGCCTAATCCAAAGTCAATAAAGATTTACTTCTGTATTTTCTTCTAATAGTTTTAAAGTTTTAACTCTTACATTTAGGTTTATGATCCATTTTGAGCTAATTTTTGTATGTAGTGTGAGGAAGAGGTTGCCCAACTAACTAGTGGCTACAAGCCAGCTTGCCCTAACTCTTAAGTTTGAGGATTTTTTGCTGGTAGCCAGCTATTCTATTCATGCCTCACCACAGATTCTTACTGCACACAATGGGCTGCCTCTCACTATTGGCATTAAATCTCTTTCTCATCACTCATTTTGTCAAAATATGACTCAACTAAAATCTAGCAACCTTAGTATTTTTCAGAGGGAAAAAAAAAGCCCCTGAAGTCAATTGTTGCTGCTTTACATCTTTCCTACCTGTAAAAGAAATGGAAATTGCACAGCTTATTGCCACCACCTAATGTCCGGCATAGCTCAGACAACAACTGATAGCCCTAAAAGTTAGTTGACAGGGTTAGCAAATTTAAATCCTTCAGGAGTTGCGTAGGCAATAGGATCGTATGCAAGGTTCTGGTTAGGAACTACGTGAACTGCTAGCACCAACCCATTAAAAATAGTCAGAAACTCCTCATCTCCAGAGAATTATTGCCACAAGGGAACATTTGTCCAGTAAGGTCAGATCATTGAATGTTGTTGGTTTTTGTTTTTTCAAGAGAATCCATAAATTTAAATGTGAACTCTCCCAATTATTAGTTGACAGTTTAAGAAAATGTAAGTGATATGCAAACCAAACAAAACAGGTCTCTAGCACAATAGTTTGCAATCTCTCTTTCTCCTTCCATAGTCCCAAGGACTATTTTGATAAATACAGGAATGATAATTAAAAGCAATTTTTTCTTTTTTTTAATTAAAATTTATTGGGGTGACAATGGTTAGTAAAGTTACATAGGCTTCAGGTGTACAATTGTGTAATACATAATCTATATATCACATTGTGTATTCACCACCCAGAGTCAGTTCTCCTATCACCATATATTTGATCCCCTTTACCCTCATTTACCACCCTCCTCCTCCCTTACCCTCTGGTAACCACTAAACTACTGTCTGTGTCTATGAGTTTTTGTTTCTTCATTTGATTTTCTTGTTCTTTTGTTGTTTTCAGTTTTATATACCACATATCAATGAAATCATATGGTTCTCGACTTTTTCTGCCTGACTTATTTTGCTTAGCATAATAATCTCAGGATCCATCCATGTTGTCACAAGTGGCACTATTTCATCTTTTCTTATGGAAGAATAGTATTCCATTGTGAATATATAGCACTTCTTCTTTATTTGTGGTTTTTCCTACTTTATTTTTACAGTTGATATCCAATTTCAAAGTCTTCTGATCAGAGAATATGCTTGGTATGATTTCAATCTTCTTAAATTTGCTGAGGCTAGTTTTATGTGCCAATATATGGTCTAGCCTTTAGAATATTCCATGTACACTAGAAAAGAATGTATAATGTATAGTCTGGTGTTCCAGGATGAAATGCCCTATAAATGTCAATTATGTCCATTTCATCTAATGTGTCATTTAGGGCTGCTATTTATTTATTTATTTTCTGTTTGGATGATCTATCCATAGCTGTAAATGATGCAACTAGTATAATTGTGTTTTGGTCAATTTCTCCCTTTAGTTCTATTAGTAGTTGCTTTGTGTATTTTGGTGCTCCCTGACTGTGGGCACAAATATTGATGACTGCTATGTCTTCTTGTTGTATAGTCCCCTTTATCATTATGAAATGTCCATCTTTGTCTCTTGTTACCTTTTTATCCTGAAGTCTGTTTTATCTGATATCAGTGTAGCTACACCTGCTTTTCTCTGAATATCATTTGCTTGGAGTGTCAATTTCCACCCTTCCACTTTGAGTTTATATTTATTCTTGTAGCTGAGATGTGTCTCTTAGAGGCAGCATATGGTTGGATTTAGTTTTTTTTTTTTAATTGGGAATTGGGGGGAGGGGAACAGCTTTGGGGAATCGGGGAAGGGGAACAGACAGGTAGACAAATTGCTGTTTTTGTTATTCAGTCTAGTTACGGAGGAGGACATCGCTTCACTGGCCCATGTTGGTATTATCATTGTGCTCTTCCCGGGTGAGGCAATCGGTCGCCAGTCATTGGTTGGCCACTCACAGTGGCTCCCAGCAGCTCACACCAGCTGCCGGCCGCTCACGCTGGCTGCCAGCCATTCACGTAGCTCACGGCAGCCCACTGCAGCCCCACTGCAGCCTATGCCATTGCCAGTGACTCACAGCAGCCCAGCTCCAGGTCGAGCTTTTGTTCATCATCTTAGCTATAGTGGGTGAGCGTCACTGGCCCTCAATGTGGGATCCAAACTGCAGCCCCTCCTGCTCAGAGCTGGTTGGTGCTCCCAAGCAAGCTCTTAACCAACGTGCCACTCGGCCGGCCCAGGTTTAGTTTTTTTATCCAATCTGCTACCCTGAGCCTTTTTATTGCTGAGTTCAGTCTATTTACATTTAGGGTGATTATTGATATATGAGGATTTCCTATTATTCTATTTCTGGTTTTCTGGTAGGATGGTGTCTCCATTGTTTCTTTGCCTTTTTGTTGCTATCTATTATTTTATTTCAGTGTGATGGTACTCTGTGATTTTTCCCTCTGATTCTGCTTTTTTATGTTATATATTTCAGTTCTGGATTTTTTTTGAGTGGTTACCATTAAGTTTACGTAAAGGAAAGTTTCATATTTAGAGTATTCCATTTTCTTCAGCGTGCTTCCTTTCTCCGTTCCCTTGTGCCAGTTCAGAGCTTTACCTTCTCCCCTTTTATGTTTTTGTTGTCACAAATTATCCCTATTTATGCTATGAGTTGATTTCTGCACTGCAGTAACAAGTTGTCTTTTTCCTCTCTTTTTTTAAGTTTTTTTTTTGTCTTCTTTACCCTGTATGTTGTTTAAGTATATAGTGTCTTATTGGGTGTAGGGGTTGCCATTTTCTGCTTCTGTCTGTTGTTCGTAATACTACTCATGGTGATGTATTCTTTTGCTTTTTTGTTTCAGGCTGAATAGCCTCCTTCAGTATTTCTTGTAGTGCAGGTCATGTGTTAGAAAATTCCCTCAACTTCCATATGTCTGGAAAGGTTTTTATTCCTCCTTCATAGCTAAAGTATATCTTCACTGGATATATTATTCTTGGCTCATAATTTCTCTCTTTCAATAGTTTGAATATTTGATTCCACTCCCTCCTGGCCTGTAGAGTTTCTGCTGAAAAATCTGATGATAATCTAATGGGCTTTCCTTCATAGGTTATCATCTTCGATTTCTTGGCTGCCTTGAGGACTTTTTCTTTGTTGTTAATTTTTGACAGCTTCAATACAATGTGCCTTGGAGAAGGCCTGTCGGGATTGAGGTAACTAGGTGTTCTATTTGCTTCTTGGATTTGAGGATCCAGTTCTTTCCACAAGTTTGGGAAGTTCTCATCAACTATTTGTTTGAATATACTCTCTGTTCCCTTCTCCTTTGTTCTCCTTCTGGTATACCCATTATTCTTATGTTGCCCTTTCTTTCATTTCTTTTAACTCTCAAGTCTGTCTCTTCTTCCATTTGTGTCATTTCCAGATTTCTACTTCAATATCACTGATTTTTTCCTCCATCTTGTCAGCTCTATTACCTAAGCTACCCCTCTCCTTCTTCATTTCTTTTATTGAATTCTTAATCTCCAGAAATTCTATTTGGTTCTTTTTTAAAATTTTAGTCTCTTTGGTAAAATGTTCATTTTGTTCTTTGATTGTGTTTCTGAGTTCATTAAACTGCCTGTCTGTGTTTTCTTGCATCTCGTTGAGTTTTTTCAGAACTGCAATCTTGAATTCTCTGTCATTTAAGTCACATATTTCCATGTCTTTAAGTTCATTTTCTGGAGACTTTTCACTTTCTGAGCTGCCTTGTTACTTTGGTTATTTATGGCAATTAACAAATTATTATTTTTCTTCCTAGTCATCTACAGGAGTGAGTTCTGCAACAGGTTGATAGGAAGAGGTCTTTCTTTTGCTTTCTAATAGGTGTTGGTAGAATGCTTTATTTTCTCTCTGACTGCAGACTTTTATTCTCTCTCACGTTGTCATGTTATATTTTCTCTGCACTGTTCCGGCTTCTCACACATTGGAAGGGGAGGGGTTCCCTGGAAGGTGGGCCTCTCCTCTGTGAGCAGGTTGCCTGGGTCTCAGGGCACCACCTCCATGGGTGGATGTGGAGAGCTTCTGAAGTTCCAAAGGTCTTCCTGCACCAGTTTCAGGACCTGTGTGTTTCAGCAGCTTTGTTTACCCCTGTAGGGATCCACCCAGATAGGCGGGGGCAGGGAAGGGGCAGAGTGGATTGTGAGATGTGGCCCTGAGCAATGATGGCCACCACCAGGGCAGCCAGTCCTTCACCCAAGTCTCCCTCTGCTTTGCCAGAACTAGTTGGACTGCGAGTCCGTGGCTGTGGGCAGCAGTTCTCAGAACTGCAAATATTCTGTTCTTTTGATCTGACATTTTTACAGCTTCTAGCACTGGGCAGGTGGGAGTAGGGCAAGCACTGGGAAGGGGGGGAGTGTCGGCTAGGCTCCATGCCTATGCCTTCGATCCCCTGCTTGGCAATGAGGGTTTAAACCTCCATTTTCACCCTTCTTCCCTCAGCCTTTGCTCCAAGGTCTCTGCCATGAGAGTTGGGTTCAGCCATGTTATATGCTGATCCCTCAGGCGGGGCTGTGGGCCATAAGTGGAGCACTAGCAGTCCGAATTCTTCCCTGTCCCACAACTGCGGTAGCTCCGGAATGCAGGGAGCTCCCAGCTCTGGTCTGTGTCCTGTGGCCAGCACGGCCCGCATCTCCACACTTCCCCCTTTCCCTCCTCTCCTTTTCGCCCAATTTGCCCACCTTTAGATGATTTCAATTGCACGTCTCTTAGTCTTGCCTGTCTGCTGAGCAGGGAGTCCTTTGTGGAATTACAGTTGTTCAACTTGTTGTAAATTCCAGGGGAGATTTTAAGAGGCTCACCACACAGTGCCATTACTATGATGTAATCCTAGCAATTTTTTTTTCTAATGAAATTCAAGTGATATTAGCAGTGCCCCAGCATTTTCAGGCTGCTTGATTTATTTTGGAATCTAAAGACCTGGGCTTCCTTGAGGACAGGGATCAAACCTTCTGCATCTTTGTATCCCCTTTAATGAGTGTATTGCTCTGGATGGAGTAAGTGTTCAATCAACACGGGATAGATGAACAGGTTTATGCTTTGACCCTGCCACTGGTCAGCTCTGTGATCTTGAGTGATTCAATTAGCTTTACTGAGTGTCCATTTCCTCATCTATAAAATGTGAGTTGTGAGGCTCAATTTTTATGAAAGTGATTTTTATACAAAGATTACTTAATAGTGGTGAAAGATAAGCTAATTAAGGAATGTTTAAGTTTTCAAGGAAGAAGTTCCTTAGCATAAGCTGGGTGAACCATAGCCCAAAGGCCCTTAGATTTCAGGGAAATCAATGCAATACTAAATGAACCTGATGAAAATCAGCCACAGAACAATTTGACACAGGCTGAAAAGATGAAGTGTTTCAGCTTGAACATAAATTAGAGTAAATTGGACAATTAAGGCTAAATCCACATCTTTGCCCTTATACGCTATTCAAAACCCTCTCTACCTAATTAATTTTATGAAATATGAACATTCTAATCTTTAAAATATCATAAATTGTGGTGATTTTGAGGATCTAGTGTCAAGATGGAAAGATCAGTGAATTGCAATCTAGAAATAATATTTCCTAAAATCATAACACTCACTTCACAGCAGAGTCTTGTTAAATATTCCCAGGTCCCAGCTTCTCAAGATTGTGATTTAGTAAGTCAGGGTGGATAAAATCATTTTTATGTGTATTTCACAAGGCCCCCAAGTGATTCATATAATAAGGCAAGTTTGGAAACTCTAGAGAGGATTTGGTTTCTGACTTTGAGCTCTAGGTGACTGCTATTAACAAAATTTTGAGAAGTCACAAATGCTCTGAGTTTCCTCCCCTGTAATAAAAAGAGAAGCTGAATTAACCAGATTCAGTTGGCATTACCAGATTTTTAAGGCTCCTTTATGATCTAAAAATATGTACACTATATTCACATAATGTATATTTGAAGAAGAGACTATCATACTCATTCCATGCATCTCTTTTATACCTGATGTTTCAGAATCCCTATTTCTCTATAAAGAAAGAACCATTTTGACCTGGTCTCACATTTTTCAATGGCTCTATTTAGACTTTTAATATTTGTTTCAGATAAGATTGTACATCCAGTTCCAAACATAAACTAACAAAATTGAATAAAATTACATTTATCAGACAACTTTAAGCTTGTGTCTTATTATTGAACCATAGGACAAAAAGAACATTGTTGATTAAATTTAAAATCTTTTATATTTCAAATATATTATATTGCATTATGTGGAGGGAGGTGCTAGAAGTGTAACTATGTTAAATGCAACATTTAAAACATCTCACAATGTTTAAACCTTGTTTTGACATGTCTGCATAATTTTCTTTTAATGTATCAGGAGTCTCAAAAATAACAGTGGTGGTCTAGGCCTCTTTTGAACTCTAGGAGTCCTTGTCTCTAATTATATACACGATATTATATATATGATAACATCCTTCCTATTATCCAAGGCTAATTGTTCCACTCATGCTCTTATTTCATCACGTCTGCCTCTTCTAGAACATTTTTCCATTATCTATTGCCATGTTCCCCTCTTTAGGATCTCACCTACATAACTTTTCCTCTTGTTTTCCTTCAAGCAATCCTCATCTTCTTTCAATCCCCTAACTAAGATTTTCCCAAGGTTTCAGTCATAGCCCACATGGTCACAAACTCAAGTGCTCAAAGGGACCAGGCTGTAAACATAAATGACTCAGTGTTCTGTTGTACTTGGTTCTGTTGTACTCAGTTGTACTTGGGGATCCCACCATCACTTAACATGTTTAAAAACACTCATCAAATTCCTTTGAATTCGTTCTCCCTCTCCCACCCCTACTTTATTTTCTTTGTTGGTGACGTGGTAATTCTGATCCATCAATTTGGGACCAGTGAAGATCCCTGACACAACTGAGTCAGACAAAAATATGTGTACTAGTGACATCAGCATGGTTGTGATAATAGCACAGGTCCAGTCAGAATCCAGGATTAGGCAGGAAACAGCAATCAGGTCAATGTGGGTCACAGGGCAGAGCAGAACTAAGTAGGATTTAAAATATATTACATAATGCCAAAAAGGTGACTCAAAGCCAGGGAACACTCAAGCAGGTCTGATCAAAGCCCCAGGAAATGCTTTAAGGAAACAATTGCTTCAACTATATTCTCCAGTTATATTTTAATTAGAGCAGTTCAAGACTGCTTGCTGGCAGTTATCCCAGGGAATGACCCTATAAAAAGTGATTTTTAACCTTTTTTGGGTCATAAGCCCCTTTGAGACTCTGATCAAAGTTGTGGAATTTTTCCCTAGAAAAATGCACAGATTAACACACTTATAAATTATTATATACAATTTCAGAGGTGTCGTAAACCACCTGATCCTATTCATAGACCCCAGCCTAAGAACCCCTGCCGCATACCTTAAAAGACTTTGGCTACATAGAGCAGTGTTGAATCTCCTAAGGGTGGAATGAATCAGGGAAGAAATATTCCTAGCTCAGAAGGCTGAATTTAGCATTATAAATTCCAGTGTCTTCCCTATTCTGTCTCTCAATAAATTCTGTTAGGCTGAACTGCCAAAATCTATGAAAGGAATCCCTCATGCTTGATTTTTTAAGTTTTTAAACAAATATTATTTTTTTGAGAGCTTATTGTATTTCAGGTACAAAGCTAAGACCTGAGAAATCAGTGGTGACAAAAATGGAGCTTATGGTCTAAGGGGGGATGCTGACATTAAACAAAGAAAAATACATTAATAAAAGTATTGCATGTTGTAAGCATTAACAAAAATAAACAATCAGGGAGTTGAGATATAGAGTTATAGGAGACAAGGATGGAGAAAATTACATTTGATAAGAAGGCAAGAAAAGGCCTTGCTGAGGTTGAAGGGGTTTTCTTTAAAAAAAATCAGTAGAAGAGCATTCTAAGTGGAAGTGACAGCATGCACAATGCCCTTAAAACAGGAAAAAGGTTGCCTTGTTTGAGAAAATGAAAAATGTCCAATGTGCATGGAAGAAGAGTGCATGATAGGAAGAATGGTAAAAGTGAGGGTGATGAAATAGAAAGAGGTTTGATCATGCAGGACTTTAACAAGTCATGGGAGAGACTGGCATATTAGGTAAATACTATGCCTACTGTATCCCAGGATCACACCAAAATTACAAATAAATTATAAAATAATCAACTTCAAGATTCATCTGAACACGAATTGAACCGAATCACCATATAACTAAGAAGAGGCCATGTTGAGACTGGTAGGAGGGACTGAGACATGAAACCGGCTGACCCCAAGCCCACAGAGAGAGATTTAATGCCAGGACAGAAACCTCAGTGGTAAGGATTCCCCCTGAAGAGGGAAGCACCCCCCGCCCAGCCCCATTCCAGGCTCCCTAGCCCAGTTGCCCTCGTACAGAGCCGGCACACAGTCTCACTGGCTGGCGGGCAGCCACCTGGCCTCTGGTAGAGGGGTGATGGCTTGGGAGGACCAGGAATGTGCAAGGAAGGACTGAACTGAATACCTTTGGCAGGGGATCCAGAGAGATGGAAGCTATTGTTTTCCCTGTGTGGGGCCTGCACACGTGTAGCTTATAGGAGGGTGCCACTTTTTCAGAGTTAAGCCCTCCCCCAAAGGGCCAAGTCTGGGCCCGAATTGGTCTGATGGAATCCATGCATGTGTACACTGCCTTGGCAACGCCCTGGGTCCATGCCCTCTGCATAGCTGGTGCTACGGAAACTCTTTACTGCTGGGCAGCTGGCCCTGCCCCACTGCATGCAGATTAAAGCTGGCAGGGCCTGTGGCGGCCCTGGAAACGTTTGCTGGAGGGCATTAACCAAGACCTGTGCTGCAGCATAGATGAGTGGTAGCTGAATGTAGTGTGTGTTTTTTTTTCTTTTTCTCTCTTTTTTTTCTTTTTTCTGCTTTTTTGTTGTTTTGTTTTTGTTTTTTGTTTTTGTTTAGTTTTGTTTTCTTTTTTTGCTTGTTTTGGTTTTGCTTTTTGTTTTGTTTGTTTTTTTGTTTTTTTTGTTCGTTGTTGTTGTGTGTGTGTGTGTGTGTGTGTTTCTTATTGTTGTTCATTTGTTTTGTTTTTCAGGATGGTTTCAGCCTGAGCACTAACCAATCCAAAAGCCAAGACTACACTTAATTTGTATAAACTGCTGATCACACCCCTTAGCTCCTTGTAACCCCACCCTATCCACCTAGCGCTGCATTGCCAGGGGCACTCTGGGCACCTCAGTGAGCAGCCCCATTCCCACAAAATGTGGAGGAGGTTTTTTTACAGCAGTGGACAATCAGCCATGTCCTGGGGAGATTTCAGTGGTGAACAGTGACCCAAAAACTGCACCACTCAGGAGCAGCTCTTGGGAATTTGCAAGCGTGAGGTGGAGGCTTGCTGCAGTGCCCTTGGGGCACTGTACAAGGGGGTCATAGGCCATGGTACTGGTGTAAGATCTGAATATGCATTAACATTGTAAAATTCATCAGTCACATCTCGTGACTCACTTGAACTCCACCCAGCCCACCTAGTGTTGCATTACTGAAGGCACTCTCAACACCAGGTCAACCAGCATTACACATGCTCCTAAGGAGCCTCCTTAACAGCTGGGCCTTACAGGAAGCTGACACATGGCAACAGGCCTAGAGGGCCCTAGTCCTCTTATTAAGCTGCCTCAGGCCCACTATTGGTGGCAGCCAGCCTCGGTTCACAGCGAGGCCACCCTCATATGCCTCCAAGTCCAGCACAGACAGCAGACAACCACATACAGCTTTCAGACACCTACCAGGTAGATGCAGGCAAGATTGAAAATACATAAGGTAGCTGAGTAGATAAGAAAACAAGACCCATGCATATACTGTTTACAAGAGATCCACCTCAAATAAAAAAGTAAAGGGATGAAATAAGATATTCCATGCAAATGAAAATGAGAAAAAATCTGGAGTAGCAATACTTATCTCAGACAAAATAGACTTTAAAATGAAGACTATAATCAAAGACAAAGAAGGGCACTACACTATAATAAAGGGATTGATCCAACAAGTGGACATAACCCTAGTAAACATCTATGCACTCAACATAGGCACTCCTAAATATATAAAACAAATATTTACTGACATAAAGACAGAGATCAACAGTACCATGATCATAGTAGGGGATTTTATCACCCCATTGACACCAATGGACAGATCTTCCAGGCAGAAAATCAATACAGAAATAGTGGCCTTAAATGACACATTAGACCAGATGGATTTAGTCAATATTTTTAGAGCACTTCACCCCAAAGCAGCAAAATATACATTCTTTTCAAGTGCACATGGAACATTTTCCAAGATAGACCACATGCTAGGCCACAAAACAAGTCTCAATAAATTTAAGAAGATTGAAATCCTATCAAGCATCTTCTCTGACCACAATACTATGAAACTAGAAATCAATTACAGGAAGAAAACTGGAAAACACACAAACACTTGGAGACTGACTAACATGCTACTAAATAATGTATGGGTCAACAATAAGATCAAAGAAGAAATCGAAAGATACCTTGAGTCAAATGAAAATGAAAACACAATGACCCAAAATCTATGGGATGCAGTGAAAGCAGTCCTAAGAGGAAAATTCATACAAAGGAGGCCTACCTAAAGAAACAAGAAAAATTTCAAATCAACAGTCTATCTTTACACCTAATGGAACTAGAAAAAAAAACAGCAAAATAAGCCCAAAGGGAGTACAAAGAAGGAAATAATAAAGATCAGAGCAGAAATAAGTGAAATAGAGACAACAAGAAAAAAATACAAAAGATCAATGAAACCAAGAGCTGGTTTTTTGAAAGATTAATAAAATTGACAAACCTTTAGCCAGACTCATCAAGAAAAAAGAGAGAGAGGACCAAAATTAATAAAATCAGAAAGGAAAGAGGAGAATTGACAACACAGACCACAAAAATGCAAAAAACAAATTTTTTTTTTTAGCAGAGCCATCCTGCCACCTGTTGGCAGCTCAGTGGCAGCTCAGGCCAGGAATTGAACCGCTGTTGCTCAGAGCTCACACTCTTGAGCGAGCTCTTAACCAACTGAGCCACTAGACCAGCCCCCCCAAAAAAAATTTTTTTAAGAAAATACTACAAACAACTATATGCCAACAAATTAGACAATCTGGAAGAAAATGAATAAATTCCTAGAAGCATACAATCTTCCAAGGCTGAATCAAGAAGAAACAGAAAATATGAACAGACCAATTACTACCAACAAAATCGAATCAGCAATCAACAAACTACAAATAAACAAAAGCCCTGGACCATATGGCTTCACAGATGAATTTTATCAAAGATTCAAAAAAGAATTTACACCTATTCTCCTCAAACTATTCCAAAAAATGCAGAATTAGGGTAAGCTCTCAAGGTCATTTTATGAGGCCACCATTACCCTGATACCAAAACCAGACAAAGACATTACAAAAAAAGAAAACTACAGGCCAGTATCCGTAATGAACATAGATGCAAAAATCTTCAACAAAATATTAGCAAACAGAATTCAGCAATATATTAAAAAGATCATACATCACAATCAAGTGGAATTCATTCCTATTATACAAGGTTGGCTCAATATCTGCAAATCAATTAACATGATGCACCACAGTAACAAAATAAAAAAAATAAAAAACCTATGGTCATATCAATAGATGCAGAAAAAGCATTTGACAAAATCCAGCATCCATTTATGATAAAAACTCTCAGCAAAGTGGAAATAGAGGAAACATATCTCAACATAATAAAGGCCATATATGACAAACCCACAGTTAACATCATACTCAATGGACAAAAGGTAAAGCATTTTTCTTAAGATCAGGAACAAGACAAGGATGCCCACTTTCACCATCTTTGTTCAATATAGTACGGGAAGTTCTAGCCAGAGCAATCAGACAAGAAAAAAAAAGGTATCCAAATTGGAAAGGAGGAAGTAAAATTGTCATTATTTTAAGATGACATAATACTATATAAAGAACCCCAAAGATTCCACCAAAAACCTATTAGACCTAATAAATGAATTTAGTAAAGTAGCAGGATACAAAATTAATATTCAGAAATCAGTTGCATTTGTATACACCAATAACAAACTATCAGCTAAGAAATATTAAGTAAACAATCTTATTTCCAATTGCATAAAAAAAATACTTAGGAATAAAAATAACCAAGGAAGCAAAAAACCTGTACTCAGAAAATTATAGGACATTGAAGAGAGAAATTAAAAAAGATACAAATAGTGGCTCAGTTGGTTAAGAGCTCGCTCAAGAGTTTGAGCTCTGAGCAACAGCGGTTCGAGTCAGCCCGAGCTGAGCAGCCATGAGCTGCCAACAGGTGGCGGGATGGCTCAGCT
>NW_017732672.1:29558-36889 GCF_001890085.2 Hipposideros armiger | reverse complement strand
AAAAAAAAAAAAAAAAAAAAAAAAGATACAAATAAATAGAAACATATACCATGTTCGTTAATATTTTAATTAATGACCATGCTACCTAAAGCAATATATAGAATCAATGCAATCCCTATCAAAATACTAATGGCATTTTTTCACAGAAGTACAACAAATAATGCTAAAATTTATATGAAACCATAAAAGACCCGAAATAGCCATGGCAATCCTGAAAAACAAGAACAGCGTGGGAGGTATCAGGCTACCCAACATCAAATCATACTACAAGGCTATAGTAATCAAAAGAGCATGGTATTGGCATAAAAACAGGCACACAGATCAATGGAAGAGAATAGAGAGCCCAAAAATAAATCCATGCTTATATACTCATTTAATCTATGACAAAGGAAGCAAGAATTCACATTGGAGTAAAGACAGTTTATTCAATAAATGGTGCTGGGAAACCTGGAGAGATAATGCAAAAAACTGAAACTGGACCACCTTCTTACACCATATACAAGGATAAACTCAACATGGATTAAAGACTTCAATGTAAGGCTTGAAAACATAAAACTCCTAGAAGAAAATGTAAGAAGTAAACTCACAGACATTATTACCCTTAGTAATATTTTTACTGATATATCTTCTTGGGCAAGGTAAGTAAAAGAAAAAAGAAACATATGGGACTACATCAAACTAAAAAGTTTTTTCACAGCAAAGAAAACCACCAACAAAACAAGAAGACATCCTACTGAATGGGAGATATTTGCCAATGATACATCTGATAAGGGGTTAATATCCAAAATATATTTAAAAACTCATACAACTTAACACCAAAATAAATTAACAACCCTATTAAAAAATGGGCAGAGGACATGAAGAAATATTTCTCTAAAGAGGACATACAGATGCCCAATAGACATATGAAAAGATGCTCAACGTCACTAATCATTAGAGGAATGCAAATAAAAACCACAATGAAATACCACCTCACTCTAGTCAGAATTGCTATCATCAATAAACCAACAAGCAACAAGTGATGGAGAGGATGTGGAGAAAAAGGAACTCTTGTACACTGTTGGTGGGGTTGCAATTGGTGCAGCCACTTTGTAAAACGGTATGGAGGTTCCTCAAAAAATAAAAAATAGAACTACCTTATGACTGAGCAATTCCACTCCTGGGTAATTATCCAAAGAAATCCAAAACACTAATTTGAAAAAAATATATGCACTCTTATGTTTGTTACAGCATTATTCACAGTAGCCAAGATATGGAAACAACCGAAATGCCCATCAATAGACGACTGGATAAAGAAATTGTGGTATGTTTATTCAACGGAGTATTACTCTGCTACAAAAAAGAATTAAATCTTACCATTTGCAACAACATGGATGGACCTAGAGAATATTATGCTAAGTGAAATAAGTCATACTGAGAATGTCAAATATCACATGATATCACTTATATGTGGAATCTAAAGAAGAGAATAAATGAACAAACAAAACAGACTCAGAGATACAGAGAAAAAACTGATGGTTACTGGATGGTAGGGTGGTTGGGGGTTGGGGGAGAAAGGTGATGGGATTAGAAAGTACAAGTAAGTAGTCACAAAATAGTCACAGGGATGTGAAATATAGTATAAGAAATATAATCAATAGTATTGTAAAGAATATGTAGGGTGCCAAATGGATATTGGACTTATCAGGGAGACCACTTCATGGACGGTGTAGATGCCTGACCACTGCAGTGTGCACCTGAAGCTGAAGCTGAAATAGATTAGTATTGAATGTCAATGATAATTAAATATGTGTGTGTATAGTCATATATATATATATACATATATATATAGTTATATATAGTTATATATATAGTTATATATATATAGTCATATATAGTTATGGGATGTAAAGTACAGCATAGGGAATATAGTCAATGATACTTTAACAGCTTTATATGATGTCAGAGGGGTAGTAGACTTGGGGGGTTATCACTTGGTGAGGGGTGTAAATGTCTAATCATTATGTTGTTTTGTAAATCTGAAACTAAATAAATAAATAAATTTTTAAAAAGCTAGTCATGGTATCTTACTCTGAATTTTGTTCAAAGTGTAGCAGAAAGCTATTGAATTGATCTAAGTAGGAAAGTCACATGATTCAATTAACATTTTAAAAATCACTCTGTGTGTGGATAATAGATTAGAAGAGGCAAGAATGGAAGCAAGGAGGCTAGTTTGGAGTCTGTTGTAGTGAGTCAGGTGTGGCCTGACTAAGATGATGTCAGTAGAAATCAGAGGTGGATTCCATATATATTTTGGCACTATAATCAGCATAATTTGCTAATGCATTTCTTCTGAGGAGAATGTAGGCAAATCAAGGAATCAAGATTTCAGAACAAGGAATCAAGATTTCAGAGGAAGGAATCAAGAAATTCGTAGTTTTCTGGCTAGAAAAACTGTGGATGAAATGTTGATGCCATTAACTGGAATGGGAAAGATTGTGGATGGGAAGCAAGTTCAGTAGAAAAAAATCAATAGTTTCATTTTCAACATGTTATTTGATATTAATGTGCATTATCAGAGTGGTGATTTCAGGTAGACAACTAGATATGAAAATCAGGAAATAGAAATTTGAAAATTATCAGCATAAAATAGTATTTGAATCCATGAGAACTGATGAGCTTTACTAGGGAAAGGATGTAGTGAGAGAAGAGGGTCCATGGAGTGTGTGGAAGAATGCCAACATTTAGAGTCAATTATAGGATGAGAAGCCAACAAAGGAACCAGAGGTGGAGCAATCAGCTGAAGTAGGAACAAAAAGCGGGAGAAACTAGTGTCACAGAAGTTGCTATGGACTGACTGAATTATGTCCCCCGAAAATTCATATGTTGAAGCCTTAACCCGTAATGTGGCTGTATTTGGACACAAGATCTTCAGGAGGAAATTAAGGTTAAATGAAATTATAAGGGTTGGGCCCTACTCTATAGGATTAGTGACCTTATAAGAAGAGGAAGAGAGGTTAGAATGTTCTCTCTCTCTCTCTCCCTCCCTCCCTCTCTCTCTCTCTCTCCCTCTCTCACACACACGCATACACACACCATATGAGGACACAGTCAGAAGGTGGCAGTTGGCAAGCCAGGAAGAGGTCCGTACCAGAAACCAAATCCTGTCAGACCTTGATCTTGGACTTCTTCCCAGCCTCCAGAATTGTGAGAAATGAATTTTTATTGTTTAAGCCACTCAGTATGTGGTATTTTTTATGGCAGCCCAAGCTGACTATTGCAGAAGCCAAGGGGAAAATATTTCAAGAAGAAAAAGGTGGTGTTGAGGACTCAAGTAAAATGAAAACAAAGCAGTGACTATTAAACTTGTCAATACTGATATAATTATTGACCTTGACAAGAACAGTGTCTCAAGAACAGTGATGGAGGTGGAAGCCAGAAAAGAGTGGGCTGAGAGGAGAAATGAAGAGATGAGGATATGGAGACATCTACCACAGACAACTCCATTGGAAAGTTTTGTTATTAGGAGAATCAGAAAAGCAGAAAAATGACTGAAGGATGTCCTAGGTTCAAAACTCTTTTTCTTTCAAAAGTTGGGAGCTAGTAGAAGATGCTTTATGCTGATAGAAATGATTACATAGAAACAGAGAAATTGATGAAAAAGAGAGAGGGAATAACAAATTCAAAGAGCAAGTTACTTGAGAGCTAAGAAAGATAACCATCAAAGCATATGTTGAGAAACTGGCTTTTGGTGGGAGGAAGGATGCTCACTTGGTTGTAAGAGAAAGTAAGATGAAAATATGGGTGAAAACAAGGGTAAGATTGTAGACTTGGTGGTAGTCAGAAGTGGGAATTTTCTGTAATGATTTCTATTTTCTCAATAAAACATGAAACAAAATATAAGGTCAACAGATGAGAGTGAATGTGAAGGAGGAGATATAGGAGGTTTGATGAGAGAAGAAAATGTTTGAAAAAATGTCCATGGGAAGAAACAAAAATAAGCCCCTTAGAGAAACATAGTGGCATCATCTGGCAGAGTTAGGCATGAGTTTGAAGTCTGATGTCGTAGATTTCAAAATTAAACTAGTTGACTCAGTTGTAGGGTTTTTCTCCAGCAAAGGAGACAGGTTTCATCCAGCATTTTGATGATGAGAGAGAGGAACAAGTACAATAAGAGAATGGTTATAAGAATTAACCATGGAATCTAAGGAAGACAAGTGAAGCCAGGAGGTAGGTAGGTAGGGAAGGTTTTGGGTTGTCGCTTTTTTAAAATTTCAGGTAGAATGTTGTTTTTTTTCCATAAAATTTAAATAAAGTATAACATATATACAAAAATGCACACAAATTATTTGTGTAGAGATTGATGAATTTTTGCAAAGTGAGCATACTCTTCTAGCCAGCTCCCAGATCAAAAAGCAGAACATGACCAGGCCCCAGGAAACCCCTCTGTGCACACTTCCAATCACTACCTTCTAAAGGATAACACTATCCTAACTTCTGAGATCATGAATTAGTTTTGCATGTTTTTGTATTTTATATAAATGGAATCATATAGTACACACTTTTTTTCTGGGGTTTTTTCACTCAGCATTATGTTTGTGAAATTGATCCATTTTATTTAGGTGGATATTTGGGTAGTCGGCATGCAGACTACTGGTCTTATTCATTGTCCATGATGTCAACTGCCTCCTCCAAATAATAATAGCAACACATTTCACACATATGATACTCTAGCTCCCTTTATATATAACCATGAACCCTATGACATCCCTTCCAGCCTGTGTCTTAAAGTACTTTGCTGTTCATCTGAAGTGTGGAATGGACACATAGTATTTCCTACTGTAGGAATTAAATGTTTGAGTGTTTAGATTATTATACTGACAGAAAATAGAAGATATTTTCCTTGATGTATAATTAAAACTTGAGTTCTTTTTCCAGCAAATGACAAACATTTTAATGAATTTATAGGCCAGTCCAAACATTTGCCGTCTAAACAGAGATCCTCCTCTAAAGCACTTGTGTAGTTGTCTAAGACACAACTGTCACAGATTCCTTTCTATAATAATTGGTGTTGTTGATGTTGTTGATATTGTATACACATCATGGCATTTAGATTTTTTAACTTTTTTAAATTAGGATTTTATTTTTAAAAGCAGTTTTGGGTTAGCAGAAAAATTGACAGGAAAGTACAAAGATATAACCTCTCCCCCATACATGCACAGCCTCTCCAGTTATCAACATCCCCGCCAGAGGGGTACACTTGTTTTAATTGATGAACCTACATTGACACAGCATAATCACCCAAAATCCATTGTTTATCTTAGGGTTCACTCTTGGTATTGTATAATCTATGGGTTTGGACACATGTATAATAACATACATCCATCATTATAGTATCATGTATTTTCACTGCCCCACAAAATTCCTGGCAACCCCTGATCTTTTTACTATCTCCATAGTTTTGTCTTTTCCAGACTGTCAGATAGTTGGGATTCATACAGCATTTGGCCTTTTTAGATATGCATTTAAGGTTTCTCCTTGTCTTTTCATGATTCGATGGCTCATTTCTTTTTAGCACTAAATAATGTTCCATTGTCTGGATGCTCCACAGTTTATTTATCCATTTGCTTACGGAAAGACATCTTGATTGCTTCCAAGTTTGGGCAATTATGAATAAAGCTGCTATAAATATCCATGTGCAGGTTTTTTGTGTGGACATAAGTTTTCAGCTCCTTTGGATAAATACCAAGGAGCGTGATTGCTGGATCATATGGTAAGAGTATGTTTAGTTTTGTAAGAAACTGCCAAACTGTCCTCCAATGTGACTGTAGTACTTAGATTTTTATCTACTAGATTGTAAACTCATGAAACCAGGTGCCATGTCTGTTGTTGCTCATCACCAGACTCCTAAGTTCCAGAGCAAGGCTAGGCACAGAGTAGGCACTTATATTTGCTGAACAGATAAATGAATTAATTCTCTAAAGTATGAAATCAAGAACATGCTAACTCAATTTGTAAATGAAACCAAATTAGGAGGTGAGGCTAGCATCTTAAAATATATAGCAAGAATTTTACATGACCCTGACAAATGGAAGAAACGGCCAGAAAGGAAACAAAATCAGCATTTATAGGGCAAAATAGGCAACCATTTTCAGAAATGATTGTCAATATTACAAGTGTGGTCAAAGCACCATATTTCTAAAGAAACCGTGAGAAAGTTGTATGTGTTTGGTGGGGAAGAGAAGAACGAAGGATCTCAAAACTAGGTCTACATGAAGACTGGCTAATACTTAGAAGACTGTTGATACTTAAGCTGGGGAAAATAAAAATTAAAGGGTGTATGAGGGCAACCCAGGTATCTGGACGTCTGTTATGTTAGAGGAAGATTGCATTGGCTAGTATAATACATGGTATGCAGATTGCCACCATCACACTCCTGTCCTCACAGCAAACATCACAACACATTTTCCTATTGTGATCTAAGCAGTAAATACTAATTGATCTAAACTGACAAATGAGGTGAAACTGTCAAAGATATTAATTAAGCAAACAAACTTTTATGCTATATATAAAATTTAAGAAAACTGTTTATTTCTAAGGCAATAGGAAGGTGAAACTTGATCTTAACTTTACAATCAAGATAAACTGATCTTTAATAGACTTAGAATGCAACGCTTTCTTTAAGAAAAGTTGAGTAAGCCTACTTTGAATGTTTTACATAAGCCAACATAAATTTTAAAACATTAATTTTCATCCAAACCATCATATTAGGACTAACACATTCATCTAAACAATGTTTTGCAGTATTTGCAACAACTATAAGACAAGAGGTCTATAATGTTCTCAAAAGAAAAACAAAGTAAAATATTGAAACTTTCAGCCTTAGAGAAATTCTTATCTTTTTAAAGAAAAAAATTGTTGGTATCTTAGTGAGCAATGACTTCTTGCAGAGATGCTGAACATTGTATTTTCTTTGCATTTTTTTTCTTTTAACCTACATTCTTGATGACAAGCAACCTGTTTTTAGAAACTACTCACCATCCTCAAATGCGGGAGACCGGCTCCCACAAGTCCAGGGGTTCCCTTAGGTGGAGACGGAGTCGGGGAGGAAAGAACGCAGAGACAGAGAAGCGCTTTTCATGAATTAATGTCTCACTTTATTTTTACAGCCTGTCCTTTTTATACTGGGCAGGTAACTAGTTACGTCATTGAGCTGTTTTTCCCAAAGTTGTTTTTCCACATTTAAACCTTTACCCATTAGGAAATTGTTTTCTACATAGTTTCAATGTTCCTTCCTTCCCAGGGTCCATTTTCTTTAGAAGTTTGCTTTTCACCGAATTTTACTTCCTCAC
>NW_017732672.1:24146-28863 GCF_001890085.2 Hipposideros armiger | reverse complement strand
AACAGAATTATCGTAATATGTCCAAAACTCACTTATTTAAAGAAAATAAAACAATCTAAGAAGGGGTGTCAGATCTTTTATCCTACTGGGGGCATCCAAAGGGGAATTTAAATTTTTCAAAACATAAAGCAGCATCTGTTTCTCAGCCAGAGCTTCAAGATTTGTCCCAATAGCAGTGTGATAGGCATGTCAGATACTGAGGTGCAGCCGGCTCCCAACACTCAAAGGAGAAACTTGTATTTCTGTATTTTTTCTTAAGTTAAGAGAGGCTTCTACAAAACCTATCTGCCATCTCAGGTCAAAACTAATACCAAAATAATTGGGAGTTAGAGGTTGCAGATTTCATAACGAAGAACTTTCTGACAAAAGTAAACTGTCTAAACAATGGAATGGGCTGCTTGTGAAGTTGTTATTCAGAGGCTGAATGACACAAGCCAGGGAGTTGTAGAAGGGACAATAGGTGAGATGCTAGAAAAAACTGGTGGTTCCTAAATGCTTATATATGAATCAGCTTATCACCCCCTAGGGAACTTATTAAAAACATACATACCTGGGCCCCAGTGCAAAGATTTCAGAGGCAGGAGTATGTAATCTATACTTTTGATAAATCCTTTATGTGATTTTGATGTGCTGCTAGATTCAGGAATCCATGGATTAGATAATTGCTAAGATCCCTGCCAAAACCTAAAATATATATATACTGGTTTCTTCTTTCTCTGTATTTAAAAGGATTTAATGATTACCAGAGAGCAAGCGGGGAGGGAGTGGTAGTCGAGGGTAAAGAGGGTCAAATATATGGTGATAGAAGGAGAACTGACTCTGGGTGGTGAACACACAATGCAATATATAGATGATGTATTATAGAATTGTACACTGATTTCTGAAGATATCAGGGGGAGGTGGGTTTTCTGTTAAAGGGGGACTTCAAAGGGTAGAAAACTGTGGTGAGAGGGCAAGATGTAGGATATTCTCCTTAGTTACTCAGGTTCCAGAAACCTCAAAGGAAACTGATACATGCTGGTTAAACTCATGATGGCCATATACCTATTTATCCACTTACAATGGATAAATTTGCACTTTCCTTATGGATTTTAGGATCAGCTTGTAAGTTTCTACAAAGAAGCCAGCTGGGATTCTAGTAGAGGTTGCATTGAATCTGTAGATCAATTTGGAGTGCATTGCCATTTCAATAATATTAAGTCTTCTGCTCCATGAACATGGGATTTCTTTCCGTTATTTAGATCCTCTTTAATTTCTTTCAATATTTTGTTGTCTTTAAGATTTGTTGTTTTAAGTTTTGTGCTACTTTCTAAAATTTATTCCTAAATATTTTATTCTTTTTGATGCTATTGTAAATGCAGTTTTTTCTTATTTTCATTTTCAGATCCTGTCTTGCAATTTATTTGTTGAAGAAACCATGTTGTTTTCTGTAGAGTTCCACTCCCCAACATCCTCACTCTAAATCCAAGTCTGAATGTTCTACCCTACATCTTTGTGATGTTATTTAATATCTTTGTCTGTGTATTGTACTAAAAATTCATATTTATATCTAGAGGTTTGATCAGGTTCAAATTCTATTCTTTGGCAAAAATACCTCATAGGTACTGCTTTATTTTCCCATTAAGAGTCATATGATATTTGGTTATCACTCTTTTTGTAATGTTAACAGACACTGATGACCATTGCCTAAATCCATTAATTCATTAACAGTTGTGAAATTCTATAATTCCTTCTTAATTTATTAGCTGGAATCTTATACAAAAACAACATTTTCCTCACTATTTGGTTACACAAAGAAAGAATGTGTATAACAAAAGCAGGTTAAATGTTTGATTCATTATTTTATTTACCAAATTCAAAATAATGAGCTAGTTTCCTAGCTTTCTCCAACTTGACCAATTATATTTTTAAGTATCATTATGAACTCATATATTCAAACATATTTGATATATTTCAATCCGTTGTAATTATTGTATTTACATGCTCAAATTGCTTCATGTTTGGCCCCTGAGAGTCTCTTCAATTTAGTTCTCAAGTCCTTTTCACACAACCCTAGTAATCTCCCTGTATAGGGAAAACGCCAATCATAAATCCAGATTGTTACCTGTGCTCCGACTCATCAGCTATATATCAGAGGTTCCTATGATCTCCTCCCCCTTGGATTCCATTATTTGCTAGAACAGCTCACAGAACTCAGAGAAACACTTATGTTTACCAGTAAAAGACACGATAAAAGATACAGATGAATAGCCAGATGAAGAGGTACATAGCAGGAGGTCTGGCAGTGACCTGAAAGTGGGAGCTTCTGTCCCTGTGGAGTCGGGGTGTATCACTCTCTCAGTATGTGGATGTGTTCCCCAAACTGGAAGCTCTCTAAATCCCATACTTTTGGGATATTTATGGAGGCTTCCTAATGTAGGCATGATCAGCCGGCCGAGTGGCTCAGTTGGTTAAGAGCTCACTCAAGAGTGTGAGCTCTGCGCAACAGGGTCGCCGGTTCAATTCCCAGCCTGAGCTGAGCTGCCACTGAGCTGCCAACGGGTGGCAGGATGGCTCAGCTAAAAAAACAAAGAACAACAACTAATGTAGGCATGATCAGTCATTCACTCCATTTTCAGCTCTTCTCCCTTCTCTAGAAAAGTAAGGGGTGGGGCTGAAAAGTCCAAGCTTCTAATTATGGCTTGGTCTTCCTGGTGACCAGCTCCCATCCAGGAGCTATCCAAGAGCCACCCAAAGTTGCCTCGTTAGAACAAAAGCCTATCCTATCACCTAGGAAATTCCAAGGGATTTAGAAGCCCTGTGTCAGGAACCCGGGTCAAAGACCAAATATTAGAACATAAGAGATAGTGCCTTGTGAGTGGTGGGCATGCTAGCGAACTCAGGAGGGTTGTCTGCGAGTTCAAGTTGTCATTGTTGGATTGTTCTATTGTGCCAAAGGGTTCTACATGATTGGGACCCAGTCACTGCCTTGTGGCAGAACAATGGTACTTCTTTAGGGTGGGGCGCATGGGGCATGCTGAGTGCACTGGGAAAGCCTGGAGCAGCTCTCTGTGCAGACTGTGGGAGTTGACTGAGCTGTCCCTTCAGTTCTACATTTGTACTGAAATGGTTTCCATCCACCTTGAGTAGTTATCCAAAGAACCCTATGACTTCGTACGTTCTATTTTAAAGCTCAGAGCCCAGATGCAAAAAATTCAGATCTGGAACCATACATGAACTTCATTTCTTTAGCATGCATATTGCTTTAATCCAAGCTAGCTTTGTTTATCCTGATAGAACTGTAACTCACTTGCATTCTTTCCCCAGATCCTCCTATCTATACATATATTGTACATCCACTCCTTTTAATCATTAAGCCCTTAGGACATTAAGTTCTGGTAAACATCAAACACTTAAGAATAAAGTTTCAGGTCTATCAATCATGACCAATATACAATAACGAAACCTCAAACTAGAATAAGGTTTTAGTCAAAGATAACACTTTGGGCCTGGCCGAGTGGTGCGATGGTTAGGAGCTGGCTTGGGATGCCAGAGGGCCCCGGTTCGGATCCCACATGTGAGGGCCAGTGACACTGCCCTCCACAGCTAAGATGCTGGACAACAGCTCAACCTGGAGCTGGGCTGCTGTGAGACGCCGGCGATGGTGTAGGCTGCAGCTCCTGTGGCACTGGGTTGCCATGGGCTACTGTATCTAGCCAGCAGCCAGCGTGAGCGGCCTGCAGCTGCAGTGAACGGCTGTCCAGAAGCTGGCGACTGATCTGCCTCACCTGGGAAGAGTGCAATGATGGTGCCAAGTTGGGCCAGTGGGGCAACGTCCTCCACAACTAGACTGAAGAACAAAAGGACAGCAACTTCTCTGTTCCCCTTCCCCCAATTCCCCAGCGCTGTTCCCATAAACTCAATTCCCCAATAAAAAAAAAATTTAAAAAAAAAGATTACACTTTGGCCTCACTTATGTTTCAGCTCCAGACTCATGAAAGCACAGACCACGTCCCCTGGGAACCAAACCAAACAATGCTATGACTGACACCAGGACCTGAAGCCATAATCAGTTGCTCCCTGCCTTAGCCCTGACCAAACAGTAGAGCCCATGACCCAAACACCTATAATAACCATGATTAATGATTTTTCCCTTATATAACCTAGACACTAGAAGCCATCAGGGAGCCAGGTTTTTGAGAGCACTAGCTCACCTGTGTCTCCAGGCTTGGTGCCAACTCCTTAAATAAACCTTTACTTTCTTTGCTGCAAACTCCTGCTCGTGTTTTCCTTTGGCTTGGACACGCGCAGGCAGGTGGACCCCTTGAGCCTGCAGTAACAGAACCAATTTTAAAAATCGCCAAGCTATGGAGAGATCTTCTTGATTCAGAGAAAAATATATATGAAGATGCATATAAAGCAGACTAGCAGGCATACAAAGAAGAGCTAAGCAGAATTCAAAAACCACTAACTCCAAGTCAAATAGTAACTTTGGAAAAAGAAATCATGCAAAAACGTTTAAAAAAGAAAGTGAGGAGAAAGGAAAATGGCCGCGGTAAGGAAGTCACTGAATTAGCTCGCGCAAACCACGGCAGCGAAAACACAACTCTGCGGGACACGCTGAGCAGCAAAGGGACTCCCACGCGGACTACTTAGAGGCTCTACAGCAGGGTCCAGCGAAAGCAGCACAAGAATCACCACACCCAAAGACCAACTTCAGATAAAACCAGAACATTAC
>NW_017732672.1:17430-23264 GCF_001890085.2 Hipposideros armiger | reverse complement strand
GGAAATGCAGAGAGTTCCAAACAAGATGATCCCAAACAGGCCCACCCCAAGACACATCATAGTGAAAATGGCAAGAGTGAAAGACAAAGATAGGATCCTAAAAGCAGCAAGGGACAAGCAGCAAGTTACATATAAGGGTACCCCTATAAGATTATCAACTGACTTTTCTACATAAAAAAAGAAAGTGATAATTAAAAAAAGAGAGTTGACAATGCTTGGAAAACCAAAAATACCTCCCTCGGCTTATTACATTTTTATATCTGAACACATCCAGGAAGCTAAGGATGGTACATTACAGTTAAAGCTAAAGACTGTAAATGAAAGCTGGAAAAATCTCTCTAGTTCTCAAAAGCAAGTATATATTCAACTTGCTAAAAATGATAAAATTCGTTATTAAAATAAAATCAAATTTGGGGAAGAACAAAAGATTGAAATTGGACGAAATGATCTTCTCCATTGCAAAATGAAACCCCAGGCAAAAAGCACTGAGGAGTGTTAAATAGAAGACTGAGTTATGTTCATAACAAATAGACACAAGAAATCAATTAGGTCTCAATACCTGAAGCTGTTGTAAAATTAGAAAGCATAAATTTGATAAACATTTTATACTTCATTCTTTTTTTTCAGTCCACGGACTTCTGCCAGTTTGATATATTTTGTATTAGTACCTTGCTTTGGAAAACCCAAACAGATAAAAGTTCATGCAAAATTTATTTTGTGTTTAGGAAATACTAAGGGTTAAAATAATCCATGAAATGTATCAGTAATCAATTTACCTATGATAAAGGTGAATCAGACTATGAAGTTTTTTTTATGATGACTGTGGATAGAGTATTCTTGTTTCCTTATATTATGGAGGCAGGGTTCTCCTATTCAAAAGTGTCTCAAATATATGATATAACATAATTGTGCATTTTTTAAAGCGCACCAAGAACTCATCTAGGTAATTTACAATTCTTAGGTATAATTGATATTACATTCAGAATTGATGATGGTACATGCAAGGGACTGATGGTTTCAGTTGCAACTTTTTGTACAAGGAATGAGAGATTTATAAACCTTTTCCTCATTGTCTCTTTTCCTAAAGTAAAAACTAAGAAATTATGTACCAAATCTATGCATATTGTTTTATATTGCATATAATACATTTTTTTGTTAAAAAAAAACATAAGATGCTCCTAGTGCTCTTATAACTTAGGAATTCACAAGGTTTTCAGGAATTCTGTGCCAGAAAATGGGGGAGTAGAGACCAGTTTATATTTTTTCTATTATCTCACAGTTCCTTAGCTTCTTTTTTATCTGGTGTAACAAGATAGTCTAGGTTTATCTTAGATATTTCTTGCCACAGAAATTTCTTTAAGGAACTTTGGTCCCTTTCATTAAAAAATGGTATTTAGCACTGCTGGTGAGAATGCAGATTGGTGCAACCACAATGGAAGGCAGTGTGAAGAATCTTCAAAAATTAAAAATGGAATTACCATAAAACCCAGCAATCCCTCTCTTGGGTATCTACCCAAAAAATCTGAAAACATTTATCCGTAAAGATATATGTGCTTCAACGTTCATTGCAGCTTTATTTATGGTGGCCAAGACATGGAAACAACCAAAGTGTCCTTCGATAGATGATTGGATAAAGAAGTTGAGGTATACATACACAATGGAATACTATTCTGGCATAAGGAAAAATGAAATAGTGCCATTTGCAACAATATGGATGGATCTTGATATTATAATGCTATGCAAAATAAGTTAGACAGAAAAAGTAGAGAACCATATGATTTCACTGATATGTGGTATATAAAACTGAAAACAACAAAAGAACAAGACAAACAAATGAAGAAACAAAACTCATAGACACAGACAATCATTTAGTGGTTACAAGGGGAGTGGGGAGGAAGGGTGGTAGAAGAGGGCAAAGGGGATCAAGTATATGGTGATGGAAAGAGAACTGACTCTGGGTGGTGAACACACAATGTAATATACAAATGATGTATTACAGAATTGTACACCTGAAATCTACATAACTTTGCTAATAATTGTCACCTCAATAAACTTTAATTAAAAATAAATTCATAAATAAGGATTTTATTAAAAAAAGAAGGAAAGAGGGCTGGCCGAGTGGCGCGTTGGTTAAGAGCTGTCTTGGGACACCAGAGGGCCCCATTTCGGATCCCACATATGAGGGCCAGTGACACTGCCCTCTACAGCTAAGATGCTGAACAGCAGCTCAACTTGGAGCTGGGCTGCCGTGAGTGGCTGGCGATGGCGTAGGCTGTCAGCCCCTGCTGCAGTGGGTTGTCATGGGCTACTGTGTATAACCAGCAGCCAGCGTGAGCGGCCAGCAGCCACTGTGAGTGGCCATCCAGAAGCCGGCGACTGATCTGCCTCGCCCAGGAGGAGCGCAATGATGGTGCCAACTTGAGCCAGTGAAACAACGTCCTCCACAACTAGACTGAAGAACCAAAGAACAGCAATTTGTCTGTTTCCCTTTCCCCCAATTCCCCAGCGCTGTTCCCATCCCTCAATTCCCGAATTAAAAAAAAAAAAAAGAAGGAAAAAAATGGTATTTAGAATCTTTTTTTTTTTTTTAGCTGAGCCATCCCGCCACCTGTTGGCAGCTCACGGCTGCTCAGCTCAGGCTGACTCGAACTGCTGTTGCTCAGAGCTCAAACTCTTGAGCGAGCTCTTAACCAACTGAGCCACTCAGCCGGCCCTGGTATTTAGAATCTTAATCTGGGCACTGGATTGTTCTTTGGCACTGGGGTTTTCATTGTTTCTAAGTGTTTTCAATGCGCAGGGCTTGAAAATAGCATGTTTTTAAAATAATAAAACTGAGTTCATACTAATGCTTTCAATAATTGGATGATCTTCAGAGATCTTTCCTTCAGACTATGGAAAAACTTGCAAAGTATCCCTAGTCCACAAGACTACTTACATATCTAGTGATTTAAAAAATATATATTGTGTCACCAGAACCAGTGACTTTCTTTTGGACAATGATGGGTGAATATTGACAAATTCTTTCTGCTCAATTTTCTTTTTACATATCTATGGCTATGTAAGTATTTTCTGAATAAAACATAAAATGGTCCCATAAGTATTACTGTTTATAAATATGGGGAAACAGAACAAAACATTCAAAATCAGAACTATCTGGAAAATATGAAATATGAGGTCAGACAATTAAGTTTGAGAACTATCCTAGAAAAAGTGCTACATACCTCATTGCTGAATATCACTATGGTCACCTTTGAAGTACTCCCCTTGGGAAGTTATGCACCAAAGCCAGCGCCTAGTCCACCCTTCAAAGCAATTTTGGAACTCTTTTTCTGAAATGGCCATCAGAACCATTGGTCATTACATTGTCTTTGATGTCCTGAATGTCATCAAAATGTTTTCTTTTCAATATTTCCTTTATCTTTGGGTAAAGAAAGAAATCATTGGAGGCTAGATCAGGTGAGTAGGGAGGGTGTTTCAATACAATTATTTGTTTACTCGCTAAAATTTCCTTCACATACAGCGCCATGATGAGCTGGTGCATTGGTCGTGATGCAAGAGCCATGAACTTTTGGCGAAAAGTTCAGGTCATCTAACTTTTTCACACAACTTTTTCAGCACTTCCAAATAGTAAACTTGGTTAACTGTCCAGTTACTACAAATTCCTAATGAATAATCCCTCTGATATCAAAAAAGATTATCAACATTGTTGCAAACAAGTTCACGAACTTACTTATCAGACCTCGTATACACTTGCCATATAAATACTCTAGGCCAAGAATGGCAAACACATTGCCCCATCAATGGTAGTCATCACTAACTAATCGTTCTTTCCTACTGAGCTGGACAAATCAGTCTGAGATGTGAAGCAAGATGACATCTATTTCCATCTATGTTCAAGGCAAACCAATGTCTTGATATCACATTACAACTTTGTATAATTGATTAAGACAGCAGCTGCCAAATTAAGTTCTGAGTTATACTAGTCCTGTTAACAGGTGTTCCACAAACAAAATGAATTTATGGTCACAAAATTTGGGGAAATGGCTTTTAACAAAAAGTTGGTTTCTTTACTGCAGGATTCCAAGAGCCTTTAATGTTCTAATAAGCACTGTGACTCTCCAGGGAGGGAAATAGTATGCAGTATTTATAAATTTATTTGAACCCTTCATGGAACTCTTTTGTTCATAAGCATCTTATGAATATTGAATCAGGCTTTTCTTTTACATGAACCACATTCCAATTATGTCTTCTTGAAGCCCAGGTTAATGTTTTTAAAATCAAATCAGAATTGGAGACTCTTGGCGATAATAAATTCCATACATTGAATGTTGATTTTTGCATGTGTGTGTCACTCTCTAAAGGTTAGCAGTTCTCCAGTTATCTAAAGGCAATCTTGTGTTATCCTCCTATCCTCTGACCATACTGTTTCTATTTTTGGTAGATAAGTGGTGTGTGTATGTGTGTGTGTGTGTGTGTGTGTGCGTGTGCGTGTGTGTGTGAGTGTAACTGTGTTACAAACATAGTATTATATTATTTCATTATGCATGGAAGTATTATTTATGGAGGGCATAGTATGACAGACCTCAATGATGGATCATTTGGAATAATCCAGTCTAAGAGCTACAAAACCATCTACAGCTCTTACTTTGAAACTTTGAGCTATCCCCTTTATGCTGTTTGCTCATAATGAGTGGTAGTATGTTGCTTCTATTCTACGTAGATAGCAGTTGCTTTTCAAGTGACCTCCAAAGACTTTTTTAATATAAAATGTGCAGTTAGGAGTATTTGGGCTAACATAAAATTTTTCTTACCCCTAAGGGTTCCAACATTCTGCAAATGTGTGCTGCCTTCAGCAATTAGGAACTTCTTGATGAAACAAGGGAGATTGTAATGGTGGCATTAAATCTAATATTTTGAGATTTGGATCTCTGGTATAATTCGATTTAACAAGTGTAATTTAGCTTGGGACTTTTCGAAAGCTTTCTTTTCTTTCTTTTCTTTGCCTTCTTTCCACCAAAGCTTAATAGCTGTTTACTATGCAGTTTCAATGGTTCTGTTTACTTCCACCATGCAGGCCCTGTGACTTGGGAGAAATTTTGCATCTGTATGGGATCCACTCCTGGCTCCAACTTTGATCTACATAACATATGCAAAGGTTTTGATAACGAGTTCAACTCCTTCTCTCACACCATGGACAAAGCCAAACTCAGTAGAAAATCCCACTACAGGCTGAAGCAATTTACATCCTAATTAGAAAATATAAAACTTGAGACAAAACAAAGACTCAAATGCTGTCACAACCCGCAAGCAGGCAGCCACAACACTTCTGACTGCAGCACTGGGTATCCAAGCCTAGAAATTAAAAGACGCTTAAAACTTGGTTTGGAGGCTTCTCAGAGATGATGAAGCTGTTGGAAAATAGTATCTTTGAGAAAAGGACAAAAGAGTCTAGTGCCACCTAAAGATGAGGGACTCTAATATGAAGGATTATTATTTTGAGCAGTTTACAAAACAATTCATTGCAGTGCAGAAAGAAAACACTGAAACATCAATTTTTCTCATTCTTTTAAAAATTTTAATATAGATATTATAAAGCATATGTACTGTAATGTATAAAGTATATATGCAAGGTAGTATATGTATATAATCTATAAATACATGTACATATATTGGGGCCCAT
Source organism: Hipposideros armiger (assembly GCF_001890085.2). Taxonomy (NCBI): domain Eukaryota; kingdom Metazoa; phylum Chordata; class Mammalia; order Chiroptera; family Hipposideridae; genus Hipposideros; species Hipposideros armiger. The sequence goes on along the minus strand of NW_017732672.1, from coordinate 17,584 downwards.
GCTCAAAAGTCTCCTTTTATTACAGATAAGAATGTGCGAGGGCAGGTCGAGTGGCGTGGTGGTTAAGAGCTGGCTTGGGATGCCAGAGGGCCCCGGTTCGGATCCCACATGAGGGCCAGTGACACTGCCCTCTACAGCTAAGATGCTGAACAAC
>NW_017732672.1:2993-17205 GCF_001890085.2 Hipposideros armiger | reverse complement strand
TGCCAACTTGGGCCAGTGAAGCAACGTCCTCCACAACTAGACTGAAGAACAAAAGGACAGCAACTTGTCTGTTCCCCTTCCCCCAACTCCCCAGCCCTGTTCCCATCCCCCAATTCCCCAATTTTAAAACAAATCTTTAAAAAAAAAAGAATGTGCGAGTAAAAAATTTATTCAGGGGCCAGCCAAATGGTTTAGTTGATTAAGAGCATGAGCTCTGAGCAACAGGGTCGCCGGTTCGATTCCCACATGGGCCAGTGAGATGCAAACGAGCTGAGCTGCCACTGAGCTGTCAACAGGTGGAAGGATGGCTCAGTTGGTGAGAGTACATGATCCTAACAACAACGTTGCTGGTTCGACTCCTGCATGGGATGGTGGGCTAAAATTGAACACGGTACCTTGAGCTGAGCGGTCGTGAGCTGCCAATGGGCAGCTGGATGGCGACTGGATTTGGAGCTGAGCTTGCTGCGCCCTCCACAACTAAGATTGAAGAACAATAACTTGGCTCTTCCCCTCCCCCAATTCCCCAATAAAGAAAAATCTTTAAAAAAATTTCAGAGGACTATGTGCATCTCTTCTCCATCAGAAGAGTGTTTTAGTGTGTTTGGGGGGAGGCTTGGGACTGGTTTAAGTAGGAACACAATGGATTCAGTTAGATCCACTCGTTTTATTTTAAAAGAACAACAATTATTGATGCAACAACATATATTCATATTCAACAAATATTTTCTGAGCATGTCTTATGTAACAAGCATTGCCCTAGGCTCTGGGGATATGATGGTGAATCTAGACAGTCACAGTCCTTGACTTTATAGTGCAACATAGTTTAGTGGAGGAAGGCAGTTGTCAATTATGAGATACATTTAAATATCTCATCATAAATGTATAAATAGTATGAAGAAAAAGCACAGCAGGCTACAGGAGGCTACAAGAGAGTAAAATCAGGGCACTTTCTCTATTCTGGGGTTATTGAGAAAGGTTACCCTGAGGAAGTAACATTTAAGCTGGGACCTGTGGGATTGAATGAGTGGTTGACTTGTGAAGAGGTGTAGAGAGACTGGCCTAGATGGAGGAAGTGCATGCATGTGTGAGGGCCCTCAGGGGGCACATGATGAGTGAGGGGCATTGCCACGCAGGCAGGCGCAGGTTCTCAGACATCGGAAGTGCTTCAGAGATGGATCTGCCAGACAGAGAGATGGAGTGCAGGCTAAATAACCACAGGAGCTCCACCCTGCTTTGATTCTAAGGGGGAAAAATCACAAATTAGTTGGAGGTACGAGGGGGCCACGGGAGACAACAGGAAGGAACTGGCCGACAGGCTAGGCAAAATTGAAACACTGCATTCTACCCCCGTTACATTTCCAGAAACCTCGGGGCAATACTCTGTGTGGCCTTCTGGAATCATAACTGGTAAGGGTAAAGGGCGGTGCATCTTCTATGTCTGAGCTACAGAATTGAGCTTTTCCTTTTGGATTGCCATGAGATTTTCATGAGCAGTAGTCAGCTAGAGGGCCTAGTAATATGTAGTGATTATGTATTTCCCTAAGCTATTTGAAACAAGAGAATGCATGTGCTAACGTTTTGGCAAAAGTAGAGGGTTTGGCGGTAAGGTAAATGAGGTAGGTCGAAGGGTAATTGCAGGAAATGGGGCTGTAGCCCCACGCTGCAGAGGAGCTAGGTGGGGGCGCACTATTTGACGGTCCATTGTCGCTGTGCCTACGGAGGTGAGGGGAGGAGGACAAGGGAGACCAGGGTCGGACACTGAGCAGGAAAGAAGAGTGAACGAACCAGAGAGCGCTCTCTACCAGCGGGGGCGGGAGGCAGCTGGGTCCCCAGGGCCAGGAAAGGGGCCTGAGGAGGCGGCGCGGGCCCCGCCCCCTTCCCTCGCGGGCGCGGGCGCGAGACGTTGCGCGGCAGCAGCGGCGGGCGCGAGCGGCAGCTGTCAGGCCGCGGAGGTCCAAGCTGCACTTGCCTCCCCACTGAGGACGAGGAGGCAGCAGAAGCAGTGACGGTGTCGCTGAGCTGCCGGGCTGCCGGCACGCAGAGCTAACTGCCTGGCGCCCGCGGCTCTCTCCCATCTCTGTTCCTTTGTGTCGGGTAAGGTGCCGGTGCGTGGGCTGGGAGTGCGGCCAGCGATCCGGACCCCGGAGGCCGGGAGGTGGGGGGCCTGGAGGAAGACGGAGAAAGGGAGGTCTAGGTGATCTCCAGCGGTGCTCGCACCTTGGGAAAGGGGGCCTCGGCGCTGCAGGGGTCGGAATTGGGGGGCAGGTAACGATGGAGGGGGCGTTGCTGAGTAATCTGAGCGGCTGCCAGAGCTGGGCAGGGAAGGGTAGGATTCCGTGGGGAGCGGGTGTGGCTCAATGCGCATGCGCCACGGCCTCTGGTTTTTAAGAGCTGGGGGTGAGGTGAGAGAACCTGGGTCTGAGGTAGTTGAAACTATGCGTGACTTCTCACTTTCTATAGATCCCCAAAGCTAACAGCGCCCCTGTCAGAGATGACAACTGTCCCGGTCTCCTAAGAAAGCTCCTTTTCCCTGTACCCTGACCACTTAATGCCACCCAAACCTTACCTATTTGTCTCCAGGCAGTCTACTTGGGAAGAAGTGGCCTGGGGACAGTGCCAAATTGTTATCTAGTGTGCCTTCAGGCTCATAGCTCCAGAGCTGTCGTTAGGAATGAAAGATTAGAGGTGGAATTCCATAGTGGACCCTTCTAGTTGCATATAGGATCTAAGAATGGGCATTAAATGTGGGAATAGCGTTTCATTGGCATGACAGCTGTGCCATTTGGACTCTGCGCATGGATTTGGCTGATAACTTGTTACCTCTATGAAATGAATCCAGTGCGTCAGAAGACTTCCACGATAGGAATCACGCCCCGCCCCCAAGCATCAGGTTGTATTGGAAACAACCTACACCCTTTAAGGTAGAAGAGCCTCAAAAATTCAATCATTTCTCATTTGTATTGATTTTCCCATAAATTTAAAAAACTCTCGCCCAGTTCTCTAGTGCAGTATCAGCAAATTGTGCCAAGAATCAACAGTGACTTGAGTAGCCTCAACCAGTGTGTCACCACAAGATGGGCTTTCCCCACAGCTCCAGCCATGGCTCCTCCGCGGTGCAGACTGCCACCTGGGCCACTCTTGTCCACTGCCTAGCACTCCCGTGCTGCTCTTCCCCCCACCCCCAGCCCTGCAGCGCACATCCCTCTCAAGACTTGTTCCCAAATAATCTACACTATGGATTTGAGCATAATTCCACCATGGCAACCGAACTGATGTCGCCAACTTGCTTTTCTATCTCTCTTCTCCCCATCATCACACTGAGATGTACTATTTTCAAAGGTCCAGCCTCTTTCTCATCCTTGTACTGCCTCCTCCCTCACCTCCAGCCCCACCCCCAACTAAATACAATCAGTTTAATAAGCCTGTGTAGGGTGCCAGCACAGCAGATTCAGAAGGTTTCAAATGTGTTGAAGAACAAAGAAAGCTGGCGAGTTTCAGTTGTGTGAATTCCTAATTCTCTTTACTGTCCAAGACTTAGACCTTAATTGGAGGGAAAAAGTGAATAAACTATCCTTAGAGAATGCTTGTTAATCTATTTGGGGGAGTGCGGTAGGAAAGGGGAATTACATCTCTAGGATATTTGAGTCAGTTAAAGCCAGATCTTCCTCTGAATAGGACCAAAATCAGAATAAACATTTTAGTCCAAATCCTTACCTATATGGGACCCATAAGGGATGTATAAGGGGTTTCACTTTCCTATTAAATGTACTTAGGGTTATCAAAGAATTATTTTGCCTATTTAATGTTACCTTCTTTTAAGAGTTGACTCAAATTTGGAACAGTCTGTGGGAGGAAAAATTGTCTGATTTGCTTTTATATTGTGCTAGTTCTTTTCAATTTAAGTATGTACTGAAGGAGATCACACTTATTTTCAAACGATGATGATGGTGGTGGGGATGCCAGCAACCACTGAAAACAAAAAGTGGAGATAATTATTCTCCTTGTTTTGGATGGGAATGGAGAAATGTATATATTCATATTTTAAATGTGAGGGGGAGGGTGGGAAACTGGAGCATTTTCACCTACTTTCAACGGGTGGAATTTCTATTAAGTCCATCTAGAAAGTGATTCAGATAAGTCCATAACTTCTGCTCTTTAGTCACCTTATAAATAATAGCATTTGGACATCTTACAGAACTGCGAATCTATTGTACCTTGGCATTAATTCAAAGGCATTAGTTCTGCGCACCTACCTAAGTAGTTAATTAATGAACAAATATTTATTTATTTATTTATATTAGTTTCAGGTGTACAAAACAATGTAATAGACATTTCACCCATCACAAAATGATAACCCGCTCCCCCAATCTATTGCCCCTCTGACGTCATATATATCAACAGTAAGTCCCTGACTTACGAACATTCGAGTTGCGAACTTTCACAGATACGAACAGACTTCACATTATGGACATTCTTAGGTGCGAACAAATCACAGAAGTAGCTCACGTGTCTGCCGGACATTGTCACAGTTGTGCTGCTGTGTGCTTACAGTAAAGTGCAATACTGTACAGTAGTACAGTGCTCAATCAGAGCCCAGGATGTCCAGAAGCAAGAGGAAAAGCAGTGGTGATGTGGAGGGGACTGCTAGGAAGTGCAAAGACTCACTTTGTCGGAGTTACGAACAAATCCAACTTATGAAGAGTCTCCCAGAACGGAACTTATTCATAAGTCCGGGACTTACTGTACTACAATTTCATTGACTCTATTCCCTATGCTCTACTCCATAACCCGTGACTATATATATATATATATATATATATATATATATATATATATATATAAAATTAGAGTTGACATACACTATTATTCAGCTTCAGCTTCAGGTATACCGAACAAATATTTATTGATTAGCCATATGAAGGACCCTGGTGCTGCATGCTGAAGGGGCTTCAAAGATATATACAAACAGAAGCCTTACTATCCAGGAATTTAAAATGTGGTTGTGTCAGAAAGACATACTTGGAAAAAAAGTTTTTGTTAACAAAATAAGGCAATATAATGATACTACTTCAACTGTAAACCATGGGATCTGAAGCTTATATGTTAATTTGTAAACTCCTTGAGGGTACCTTGCCTGAAACGTATGCGTTTCCAACAGTGTCTACACCCAGTGAGTGCTCACGTGATGAAGCTTTGCAAAGTAGATGAGGTGCAGAGAAACCAAAGGCAGGGAAAGAAGAGCCAGGAAGCTTTCATAATAGATTAGATGCAAGGAGATGTGGGCCAAAATGAGGATGGTAGCAGAGGACTGAAAAGGATATTCCAAGGAAAAATCAGCAGGGTTTAGTGACCAAAGGCAAGGAGACAAACCTAAACTGTATTCATTTCTACCTCCAGCAAACAAATGGGAGTTGGAGATAGCAGAGAAGAGTGAAGGTCACCGTAGTAAGGACACAGCACACATTAGGCACACAAAATATTTTCTCAAACATCAGTAGCAGGATTGGACCAGAAGACACTTAAGGTCCCTCCAAAGCTGAGGTTCTGTGGTGTATGCAGATGCTCAAAATTTTGGGGAAACAAGGCATTTTCAAATATGGAAGAAAGAGAAAATGTAGAGTTGTTATCCTTCCACTGGAAAGCCCTTTCTGGGAAGGGTTAGCACTGCGTCACAAGACCCCCACCAGTGATACAAAGGAGGTGTAAGAGCAAGAGGAACAAAAACCTCAAACCAGAAATTTCAATAAATGCTTACAAATCTTTGCAAACTTCCCAAGTTATTCATTTCCCTCAAAATCCTGTGAGTTAAGTAGGGCAGGTATTATCAGCTCTATTTTTATACGAAGATAATGAAACACAGCAAGATTAAGTGACCTGCCTGAGTTCATAAAATAAATGAATGGGAAAGCAGTGATGAAGACTTTTGTGTCCTGATTGCTGCCAGCCCAGTGCACTTGACACTGTACCACATTGCTTTTCCTCCCTTTTCCCTGGTATAGAGGTCATGTAACCAGAAGTTATGTGTGCACATGGCCAAATAGGGAATGCACAAGAAACTGCAGCCTTATCTCAGAAAGTTATTAATACTTCATCATTATTCCTGGAGCTGACTATTTGGTTTCCATATGCACTCAGCCCTTGACCCGTCATCTGAGTGTATCTGCAGCTGGGAATGTAGAATTAGTGAGTTGTTTAATGATATGAACACCTGTTTTCTAGGAACTTAAGGAAGCTCATTTGGCATGGGCCCTTAATACTATCAGCATTGTGCCCAAGTTTGTACTTCCTTCTGTTGCTTTTTTAAGTGAGGGTTCAAGAGTTCTGCTGACACTTGTTTTATCTTCATTTAAAGAAATGCTCATTGCTTGAACTAGTTCCAGAGACATAATTTTGAGAGCAGGAAAAAAAAAAAAGACAAAACCAGGAATTGTGGGAAACTTGAGAATTTTTTTAGAATATAGACCAAGAAGGAGAATAAAGCCTATCAATTTAAAAGACATTATTTAAATTCATAATTACTAATTTATATCTCTAATCAATCCCTTATTGAATGCTTTACCTATATTTGAAAAAAAGAACATGAGATTATTAAGCAGCAGAGATTTCTTAAAAGCTTCTTTATTCCTCAGTAAGAAAGAACACTCTACAAATCTAGGGACTGTTTTTCTTTTTAGACCATTACTCTTGATGCTGGTTAAATAAGACTCTTGGCATAATTAAGTATAATGTTAAGTGAAGTTGTGTTAGAATTTAATAAAATCAGCTAAACACTAAAACCTATGTTCAAGACAGATGATCAAATATAATGAATAAAATAATTAGCCAAGAGAATATATTATAAACAGGGAATCCACAAACATATTTTTTTTTCTTCTCTGGTCTCATGGAATCAAATGCAGAGACAAACTCCAGGTGGGTTGGTGAGTGCACCAGTTAGTTCTGGGATATGGGAATATTGATAGCTATAAAGGGAAGGAATTTCATCTCTGACATAGAATTTGAATGTATCTTAGACTCATCTGTGCTTTCCGTTTACTGAATATCATCTACTGTGACTATCACCTACTTTTTTTTATTTACTTTGACTGGAGAGACAATATAAAACTTTAAAAATCATATAAAGGACACTCAAGTTTGGCCAAGTTAAAGTTCTTGCAGTAAAATTATTTTGTCCATGTTAAACATTTGTAGCATTTTGAACTCTTAAGTATATTTGTAAAAAGTGTTCTCTATAAGTAAGTTGAGGTTGGTTTATTTTTTCCTGACTTGAATATTTATATTGCCTTAACTTTATTTTATTATAGAATTTTAAATATAATGTTTCCCCATTTGTTTTTTAGAACCTTAAAGAAAGAATAAAACAGCAAGAAAAGGACCAGATTGTGACAAAGACCCACTTGGGTAGGTTTATATTTTATACTCAACTGGATGGTAAAAAAAAAATATATATATATATATATATATACATATATATATTTTTTTATTTTCTCTCCTAAAAAATTAATGTTTAGAAAAATATATAGTTAGCACATATGTACACCAATATAATTTTAAGGACTACTGAGGTTTTTTTTTTAATTGCATTTCAAATGTGTGCGCCTCCAGCAGCTCTGTTGCATGTGCTTTTTTTTTTTAGATTTTTTTTTATTGGGGAATTGGGGAAGGGTAACAGTGTTGGGGAATCGGGAAAGGGGAACAGACAAGTTATTGTCCTTGTGTTCTTCAGTCCAGTTGTGGAGGACGTTGCTTCACTGGCCCATGTTGGTATTATCATTGCGCTCTTCCCAGGTGAGGCAGATCAGTCGCCGGTCACTGGATGGCCGCTCCCGCCGGCTGCCCACCGCTCACACCAGCTGCCAGCCACTCACTGTAGCTTATGGCAGCCCACTGGCAGCCTCACAGCAGCCTACGTTGTCACCGGCGACTCACGGCAGCCCAGCTCCAGGTTGAGCTGTTGTTCACCATCTTAGCTGTAGAGGGCGCAGCATCACAGGCCCTAATGTGGGATCTGAACCCAGGCCCTGCTGCTCAGAATTGGAGACCCAAGCCAGCTCTTTTTTTTTTTTTTAATTGGGGAATTGGGGGGATGGGAACAGTGCTGGGGAATTGGGGAAAGGGGAACAGACAAGTTGCTGTCGTTTTGTTCTTCAATCTACTTATGGAGGATGTTGCTTCACTGGCCCAAGTTGGCACCATCATTGTGCTCTTCTCTGGCGAGGCAGATCAGTCGCCGGCTCCTGGACGGCCGCTCACCGCGGCTGCTGGCCGCTCACTGCGGCTGCTGGCCGCTCACGCCGGCCGCTGGCCACACACGGTAGCCCATGGCAATCCACTGCCACAGGGACCGCAGCCCACGCCGTCGCCGGCGACTCATGGCAGCCCAGCTCCAGGTTGAGCCGCCGTTCAGCATCTTAGCTGTAGAGGGCAGTGTCCCTGGCCCTCATATGTGGGATCCGAACCGAGGCCCTCTGGCATCCCAAGCCAGCTCTTAACCAACGCGCCACTCGGCCGGCCCTGCATGTGCTCTTTTGATTAGTGGTTAGTTTTCCTCTCTTTGGATCTCTTGCATAAATAACACCCAATTAACATTATCATTGTTGAGTTCCCACAATTGACCTAGTATGAAAGTACTTAACAGAATCTAGTACAAGGTAGTCGTTCAGTAAACATTTGATCTTTTTTTCTTAAGATGCATTCTAGACATTCCATGTGTAGACATGTTGTGGAGGTAACAAGAAAAGTTCAGTATAATTATTAACACTTTAGAGTTTACAGTGTTTTTTAGTGCTAGTATAGAATGAGAACCTAATCTAAAAATCAATAATCTATTCAAGATTTTCTTCCTTTAATGATAGCTGTTATATTGATACCAGTCAGCTATCATCAACTTAAGTGCTATTGTTTCATGAAGAAAAGATTATGGAAGATTCATAATCTTTACTTGTGAGTATATCCGTATCAATGCAAGTGTAATGGGGCAAATGCTGGAAGAAACTTGTCCTTTTTTCTCTCTTCCAAGTTCTGGAGTCCAGTCTAACTCTAGCCTAAACCTCTACTGACAGAATTTCAGCTTATGCAGCCTTCTCTTCTCAATAATGCTTGGATTCGGGCCGGCTGAGTGGCTCAGTTGGTTAAGAGCGTGAGCTCTGAGCAACAGGGTCGCCGGTTCGATTCCCACATGGGCCAGTGAGCTGCGCCTGAGCTGTCATTGAGCTGCCATCAGGTGGCAGGACAGCTCAGCTGGTGAGAGCATGTGCTCCTAACAAGGTTGCAGGTTTGACTCCTGCATGGGTTGGTGGGCCACGCCCACTTGCAACTAAGATTGAACACGGCGCCTTGAGCTGAGCGGCCGAGAGCTGCCCTGAAATGCCGACAGGTGGCCGGATTGCTTAGTGGTTAGACTTGGAGCTGAGCTAACTGCGCCCTGCACAGCTAAGACTGAAGGACAACAACTTAGCTGTTCCCCTTCCCCAATTCCCCAATAAAATCTTTAAAAAAAATAATAATGCTTGGATCCATCGGGAACAGATTTCAAACCCCAAATCAATTTCACACTATTTGCTCCTTGTTTGGAACTGTCTAAACCGGAAGCTAGTGTGGTTACACATTTGGGTGGCATTCCTGTTCTAGGCTCTCTCACTGAAGAGAGAATAGGGTCAAAACTGAACCAAATTGCAGCACCATCTGCTACTCCATTTACCCATGGCATTCAGCCATTTTCTTGGTACAGGCAAGAGACCTCAGAAAACAAGACCTATTTTTCCCCCTTATGCAAAAAGTGTTTTATTCCTTCTGCTGTACTATATCAGTTAATGAGTGTAAATCAAGAGAAGCTAAATTAGAAGGCCTCATAATTTGGAGAAATTTACTATGAAGTTGATTTCGGTTTCAGATTTAACTGTTTTCCCTCCTAATTTTTCTTTTATTTTCAGGTTCTCTTGTTTACAAACTCCTCCCCGTCTGGTGCTGCAACAATGAGTGGGAAATCTCTGCTTTTAAAGGTCATTCTCTTGGGTGATGGTGGAGTTGGGAAAAGCTCACTTATGAACCGTTATGTAACCAATAAATTTGACTCCCAGGCTTTTCACACCATTGGGGTAGAGTTCTTAAATCGAGATCTGGAGGTAGATGGACGTTTTGTAACTCTCCAGATCTGGGACACTGCAGGGCAGGAACGTTTCAAGAGCCTTAGGACACCCTTCTACAGGGGAGCAGACTGCTGCCTCTTGACTTTCAGCGTGGATGACCGGCAGAGCTTCGAGAACCTTGGTAACTGGCAGAAAGAATTCATCTACTATGCAGATGTGAAAGACCCTGAGCACTTCCCCTTTGTAGTTCTGGGTAACAAGGTAGACAAAGAGGATAGGCAAGTGACTACTGAGGAGGCACAAGCCTGGTGCATGGAGAATGGGGATTACCCTTATCTAGAAACAAGTGCCAAAGATGATACTAATGTGACAGTGGCCTTTGAAGAAGCTGTCAGGCAGGTGTTGGCTGTAGAGGAACAGCTGGAGCATTGCATGTTAGGTCACACTATTGACTTGAACAGTGGCTCCAAAGCAGGATCTTCATGTTGTTAAAAGTAAGAAGCCTTTTAAAAGTGTGCCCCAAATTGATCAGTCAGTAATATAAGAATAATTGTGCCCCTCTAAGAGTGCACAAACAAAAAAAAGGTAAGAGTTAAGGTTGTAATTGTTAATCAGAGCCTTTCAAACTGAAGTTGTAGAGCAGTATTTTTAAAAGTGCTTTATCAAGCCAAGTGTATTTTGCGTGATTTCTGCTATTTCCTTCTTGTGTGTATCAGGACACTTCAGAAAGCTTTAGTCCTGAGAGATGTAAATGTTTGTTCAAATCACAGTTTAAACTTAGAACCCAGCCGCATGAAGGAATTAAAGAACTACAGCTATCCCTTAAAGCGTTCCGTTAATCAACTAACAAATGTCACCATCGACTCTTGCCAAGCAGTTTTTGACATGTCTGCTAAAGGGAGGGTGGGAAATAATACTCCGAGCTGTATTACAATAAAAATAATAATACAAACATGGATATACTAAGCTCGAATTATGAAGAGGTTGTAATGAGTACAAATGCAAAAAGTGTAATGATGTACACTGCCTTGTTTAAATCCTTATGTATGGTTTGCTCCCATCTGAGCTTTTCAAAAAATACCATCTCAATAAGCGATACACTAATGACACTGGAAATTAATTATACCCCTTGTGTTTGAAGTAGCAGGGTACTAGGAAATGGATTATGCTTAAATATGCCAACCACCCTTGCAAATAAATGGCTGGTCTGCTTTTACTTCATAAGTCTACTTTTGCTGCATAGGGATGTTGCTTCTCTGACAACCTCTTATCAATTTAGCAATGCTGCTTAATATATGGCTTTGGATACAGTGCTCTCTGCTCGTAATTTGATGGTCCTTTGGTCCACCATGCTGTGCTCTCAGAGAAGCCTTCAGAAAAGATTGGGTGATAATGGGCTTTTCTCCCAAGGTTCCTTAATTTGCATATTTGTAGAAGAAGAAACTGATTTCTTGTATGTTGTACTGTATGTTCAGCTGGCCAAATTAGGACCTTGAAAGTGACAAGAGAGCAGACTTTAACCCAGTGTTAGAATGAATGTCTCATAATTAGTGTTGTCCAACAGTGGAATGGACTGCCTTAATAGTGAACTTATTTCCAGTAAAAATATTCAAGAAGATGCTGGATGACCATCTTAAAATACCATTAAAAAATTCTGTACTGGCTAGATGTTTGGTTTAAAGTCCCTTCCAGCTCGAAGTTCTGTAAATCCACAAGCTACAAATTACGTTTCAGTGCCATGTTATAGTTAGATGTATCTTAAGACAACAGCTAAGACTATGGAGAGGGACTTTAAAAATGCCCAAACTATTCTGGGATCAGCATTTAACAGCAAGTACATAGCTCAGTCTTTTGCTTTTGCATAATGGCAGGAGAAATTATTAAGATCTGAGTAATCATTATGTGCCCTGATATAAACATCTTAAAGATACCATATTAAAATATAACAGCGGTTTATCAAATTTTGATTACCATGTCTGCCCGCCCTCCACATGCAGTCTAGTTTTTGTCAGTTGACCTGTTTGTCCTGCATAGCTTTTAATCTATACTTTAAAAACATCTATGATTAAAAATAGTGACCCAGGTTAGTGAGGGACAGTTAGAAATGACCCCCAAATGAGACCTGGGCCAGGGAGGGAGCGGTGGGAGCTTTCACAGGAATAGAGTCTAGAACTCTCCATTGTAGCCACGTATGGAATCAGCCTTACACGTGGGACCTTATATAATTTAAGAGCTCTGGGACTTTTTGGCCACATAGACAATTGGAAGACAGTGTTTCAACCCAGTCATACTCAATATTTCCAATTGAAATATACTCCTGACCCCATTGTCCAACTAACTTTGATGACAGAAGTCAAAGCCAAAACTGGGACCCCACAGCTCTTAAGTATTGGTCCCTATCCTGCCTATGCCTATAGCCAGCCACAGTGGTTTCCAGGTTTTGTAATCATTTTGCTATAATCATGTTAGGGTGAGAATCTGTTATGTCAGCACTGTTAAATGCTAATTGATTTAAGTGCATGAGACCTGGGGCTTTCTCTTTTTACTTATACTCTGCTTATGATAGTTTCAATTTGTAGATCTCAGGCCTTCATAAAGACCTCCATTCACTCACAGAAGTACTTGTCTCAATTAGAATGGCATGTGGTCATTTAAGTAAAAAAAATTACATGGGTATCCTATTCATAGGCCTCTGTCCATCCAAGACAAGTGTTAATTTTATTGGCAGATCAACTGAAGCCCTTTTCCTCTTAGCCATACCAATTTTTTTCTACCAAATCACTAGACAATATCTTAATGAAAGCAGTTAACATTAAGTAACAAAAATAGTGGCATTTTGGTGACTAACACTCGGTAGAGTGCTGATGTATAATTTGGGTGAGATTAAAACACACCAAAGGCTGAAATCTGTGAGTACCAGGAACTGTGCATATAGGCTTAGAAATTACGTACCCTAGAATGTGCAGAACCGCATTTTGAGTAGATTTTTTTCATGAACACTAGATTTTTTGAATAAGATATTTCTAATTGGAACTATACCGTTTTTCAATGGTGTATTAAAACATCATACAGAATATTTATTTAGTTTATTTTCATGTATTGGGCTAACATTCAGGGGGCCTCAGATTCCATATGTCTTCAGTGGAATGATAAATTTCAGGTTAATTTGTGCCTGCCCCAGCCATCTCTACTTTACCCTGAGGTATTCCAGAATCCTCTTGTTGCAGGTGCTGCTAAAAACCCAAAATTGTGTATCAGATATTTTGTTTCAACTGTAAAAAGTCATCTGTGTTGAAGTAAATAAAGTGCATTTTGAAAAACCAGCATACAGTGTTTGGGCTTCTACTCTCCCTTTCTCTTTTGAGCCACTGGCGGGCATGATAGACAGTACTTATCAATCAAGTCACTTGTTTAGGCTGCACTGCATGTGGCCCATAGATCATTTTTTCACATGGTACTCCAAGCAGCCACTACCCAGTGATCAGACAGATACTCTTGTACTGATTGGGAAACAAACTCAAAAGATCAATGTGGGGAGATTTATTTTATGATGCTTTTTAATGCATGAAGAGTACTGGGACTGGAAATTGGATCTTGACTCTCCACTTTATTTCTTCATTATAATTTATGGTAAAACAAATGTTAAAACATCACAAAATATAAACAGAATATACATATTCCCCTTGTTTTCTTGAATGGTATACTGTCCAGATTTTAGGAAACATGGAAATATAGGCAAAATCAATCAGAAAACCAAGGATAATTTTGTTAAATATTCTCTTGCGGGCTGGCTGAGTGGCTCAGTTGATTAAGAGCTCACTCAAGAGTGCGAGCTCTGAGCAACAGCAGTTAGATTGCCGGCCTGAGCTGAGCAGCCTCTGAGCTGCCAACAGGTGGCAGGATGGCTCAGCTTAAAAAAAAAAATCTCTTGCCTCTCACATATTGTCCTGTAAAGATTAGCATCAAATGGATTGAATATATACAGTGGCTACTTTTCAATTGCAGTTTCAAGTCTCTCCACAGCACAAAATTTCATTACATTCATTCCATTGGTCACAGATTTAGCTCTCTTCTCTCCTCTACTTTTTGCCTGTTGGAACTTTGGTAAGTCAAAATCAGAGGGG
>NW_017732672.1:0-1173 GCF_001890085.2 Hipposideros armiger | reverse complement strand
CATTTACTTTTTATTTGGCTATCTTTTTAATTTCCTCAAGTCACCATCACTAATAAAGCCCTCATTCTTTACTCCTTTCTCTTTAAGAGAAGGAAGGGATAATGATAAAAGCTAGGCATATTTAAAGAAAGGAAGGTTATTAAATATCCCCTTATTGATATATTTGCAAAAACGGGCACGCAAGGATCTGCCTTTTATTTTGCTGGTGGAGGTGGCCAGTGTTTTGTGAGGTGTTTCTTGTGTGTGTGTTGCGGGGGTAGGGGGGTGGTGGGGGTGAAGGATTACTTACTGCTTTCCCAGTGAGAATAAGTGTCTTCACAGCTCAGGATATGAAGTAATTGTCATCTTTAGTCATATAGGAACTGCTGCAGTGATCTGTGTGTCTTCATAAATTGCTTTGTCTTCTCCCAGGCAACACAGAATTTTGGTTCAGCCATGTTTAAATGCCTTTTTAAATGGTGGGTTTTGTGAGTGCAAGTATGTTTATTTTTGAGTCATCTGTCAATTCCTTTTATGTTCTATGAATTATGGGTAAATGTGTAATGAATCTCACTATAGAATTTAGGAATTTAAGCGAGACGTACCAAGCTGTGCTTCTTCTACTTAATTGATTGATTAAAAGGAATTTAGAAATGCTGCCTTAATGAAAAAAATAACTCTTAATTCAACATTATATGTATTGATTAGAGTAAAAATACAAATCATGCCTTCCTATGATGCATTCATGAGGTAGCAAGAGACAGGCTTTTCTCTTTTCTTTTTCATTTTTCCTGGATGCCTTAGAAACAGCATATCCAAAGATGTGTCCTGTAATATGTTGCTCAATATAGAATCTGCTGATAGATGAACAAGTGTCAATAACATTTGAATCGTCTATTTTTCCATTTGTTTCCAATGGGAAACCATTGTCACCAATAAATACTTTAAAACTTTGTCTTTATTTTTTTAATTACAAAAGTTATACACACCCATCATAAAAAGAAAATGAAGAACAACAACAAAAGAAATAAAAGCAAAATAAGAAAAATAGAAGTCACCTGTAATTCAACTACCCTGAGGTAACCAGATTTTTTATATTACTTTTTAATGTGTATTTGAATATGTTTATGTAATAAGATTGATGTCATACTGCACACACTGATTATAATCTTTTTCACTGAATAATATGAGACT
>NW_017732671.1:272408-273128 GCF_001890085.2 Hipposideros armiger | reverse complement strand
TATTTTATTGCTATTTACTTCTCTCCAAATCCATTGCTGCTATTCCAGTTAAAACCACAGTATTTTTTTCCCATCTGGTTTACAATAGCTTTCTATTTAATCCTATGCAGTCCACCCTCTTGTTCTTTACCTTTGTGTCAAGCCATTCTCTATATAGACTGAGCTAAACTGATCATTTTACTTTCCATAAAACCTTCAGTAATTTCTCAACCCAGTATTCTGAACATATACTAAAGGGCCCTTAAAGATCTGTTCTAGTTTAACTACAACTAGGCAATCCGGTTATATTTTCTGTCTTAGCCAGTCACATTGGCTATCTCTTGGCTCTTTGCTCTTGAACAGAGCCTGGGACATTCTTCCATCTTTTAAAAAATTTCTGCCCAACTCATATTCATTTTTCAAGTCTTCAGTTTCCTCATGTTCTTTCTCCAACCTGAAATGACCTTACCCAGTCATATCTATACATTGATTAATGGCTTGCAAATTTGATATGAAATACTGGAATAACTGAAGATAATATGAAATTCATAATATGCCATTAAAATAAGGAAGTTGGCTATGTACTGTCAATTCAAAGACTAGTTACTACAAAATAAAATTTTAAATGCCCAGAAATTTTGCATCTCTTGTATGAAAGAAAATTGATAGTTTACTAAATTGAATATCAATCCTAAAATTTGCCAATATTAGTGCCAATGTTGAGCCTTGAAACTGAAAAAA
>NW_017732671.1:269515-269935 GCF_001890085.2 Hipposideros armiger | reverse complement strand
GGTGCCTGTTCACACTGCCACGCCCTGGACATTTATGTACCCTTTATTTGAAATGAGTAATTTATACATTTTATGTTTTAAAACAACGTGTTCTACTTTCTGCTGTATCCTTTAGTTACTCTTATTACACTTCTTTGATGTAATTGAGGCCTCTAGTCCATTGTTTCTCTGGGTCTTCCTGTCCTCACATTCTTGTTCTGTTATCTGTTTGATAAACGCCAGCCTCGGATATTTCCACATCCTTTTATGCCCTTATACGTGGCATGTTGATTGCTGTTGGAAGGGAATTACAAAACTAGCCAAATAAACATCACTGTAACTCCATGAGTCCAACCCTCAAGCGGGATCTTAACGTTGCCAGGCAAACACACAATGTTTCCCTTACTCCACAATTTTCCAAGATGACTATTTCAAACCCCA
>NW_017732671.1:265867-266895 GCF_001890085.2 Hipposideros armiger | reverse complement strand
AAAAAAATAGGGATATGTAGAGAGTGTATTTCTAAGTCCTCCCTAATTCATATACATTTTTGGAGGATAAAATGAGAAGTTAAATGGGAAAGTATTAGCTATAAAACAAAAATGTTATAAGTGACTAGTATCATAATGACTTAGTCTGACCCTCTCAAATCTAATGGAAGGATATGATATAGTGTAGCCTGAATGTTTGTGTTGAAATCCCAACCCCTGAAGAGGACAATATTACGGTATGAGGCCTTTGGGAGGCACTTAAATCATGACGATAGAGTCTTCATGAATGAGATCAGTGGCTTTATAAAGGAGGCTCCAGAGAGATCCTTTGTCTCTTCCACCATGTGAGGATGTGGCGAGAAGGCACCAGCTATGAACCACTAGAGCGTGATCATGCTGGAACCTGATCTTGGATTTCCCAGTCTCTAGCAATAAATTTCTGTTGTTTATAAGCTACAGAGCCTGTGGTATTTCTGCATAGCTGCCAGAATGGACTATAAGACATGATGTGAAGCAGAACTTAGTTTATTGTTTCTCAAGGCATGCGTTATGGGCCACCTACAACAAAATGACCTAAGCTCTGCACTGAGATTCAGAATCCTGAATGTCTCCTCAGATTTATGATTAGAATTTCTAGAGGTGGGGCCAAGGAATCTACATTTTAACTAAGCACCTCCACATATTCTGATGTGCACTTAGGTTTGAAACCTATTGCTTTAGCCCAAACCATAAGGAAGGTGACCGTTTGCCCTCAGTGTCCCCAAATTTTTCCCCTTTTATATAATTTTCCCTCAAAATCTCTACAAGTGCTGATAAAGTAATGAGTTATTTATTAAATTTCAATCACTTTATTGAATCGTATCTTTAAATCTGAATCAAAAGGTGTTCTCTCTGATGGAAAAATTTAAAGCATCAAAGGTAGTGAGAAAGGTGAAAACATGTATTTCGCGCTGTTTTCAAAAGCAAGACGTAATGCCCCCCTCTCAGTGCATGCAGGGGATACTCTAGGCTGCACTAAAAGGCAATCA
>NW_017732671.1:260722-261610 GCF_001890085.2 Hipposideros armiger | reverse complement strand
TTTGGTCATCTTCCGGAACACTCGCAAACCAAGTTACTCGCAATCCAAGGTTGTACTGTACTTCGAAGTCCAGTAACAGTTATTTGCAATACAAATAGAATAGAAGAATGGAAATGAGATGAAAAAATGTAACTCACAGGCCACACACGGATACCACAAATGCTTCATCTAGAAAACCAATAGTCTTGGGCATTTTCACCTGGACCTCAAATTTGGGCAAAACTGTTGTCAATAGAAGAGAAAAAGAAGTGAGAGTGGGCAGGAGATCTTGCAAGTATTCGTAATCATTCTATTACAGAGCCTTCTAACAGGATCAGATGAAATGCTTTCAATTACAATATGAAGCAGCAGAGACACTACTGAAAAGAAGATGCCATTCACAGCCATGGGCAGTTCGTACCACGTTAACTTGGATATGCTGGTACTGTATTTCCTAGAATCTCCTTGTCTGAAGTTGTTTAAGATTCCAAATGTGGAAAGAAAGCAGCCCCATAAGTCTCTGAAGATCATCATGATTAGATGTGGTAACAGGTACAGAGGCCAGTAGGTCCCAATTCATTCTTGTTTTTTCCTTCTATGTCCAATTTATCTTCCCAATTGCTAGCCCTGCTTACTAACAGAGGCCCTAAGCCCACCACCAGACACTTGGTTATAGAAATACTGAATTGGTAGATACGAAGAGGTAATAGCCTTCTACAGATTCTTCTATCAGTTTCTCTTCATGGTCCACTCTGGCAGCTGGAGGTGTAAGTTCTGATTTATCCATCCCCGCCATTGCTTCAGGAGAACTGGATAGTAATTTCCTCTGATCCACCAATTCCTCCTGCTAGACCCTTACTTTTATGGCCCCTTCCACAGTTGTATAAGGTTAGTTATTCAAATAATAAA
>NW_017732671.1:253083-256272 GCF_001890085.2 Hipposideros armiger | reverse complement strand
GTACACCCCTTTCCACAGGAGAAATAACAACTTACTGACCCTTCCAAGCCCTTTTGACAACAGATCATTTTGCAGGGAATCAGAAAATAAATAGAAAGACAGGCATCAAGAAGCAGGTAACACAATGAGAAAGAGGAGGACAATAGGCTATTCTGGAAATGTTGCTTACGGTTCTGAAGTAGCTGGAGCATCTCTGGGAAAAAGCAAGAAAAGTAGAATCAAAACTGGACTGGGCAGTTGATTTCCGCTCATGATGTGGAGAGGAAAAGGAAGTAACGGGAGTCTGAGCCCTTGATTCCTTGAACTCTGCTCTTGTTCCAGAATCGCTGGTTTTTATTTTACCGGATGGGCAGCGAAAGTAAATTGCTAACCATTTATTTTTGTAACACATTAACTACATCCAGTATAAAAAAAATCAATTCCAGATCATTTCCACAACTATCAGTATTCTTTCATCTACTTTCTCAAATTGTCTAAGAACTTGAAAACTAGAGCTTTGAGACTACACTGGCTCTGGCTATTACTTAGTATTTTAAATATTTTTAAGAAAAAGCAAAAAAATTTACATAATTTGAGAAAAACAATCAATATTCTTGATTTCTCTTTCTTTTTTAAAAGAACTGTTAAGGTAAATACATATCCCGAGTCTCTTCTTGGTAGTCCAGGAAATATCACGTATTTCCCAAAGCTTCATCCTATATGGCTCTTTAAGGAAACAAAGAAATAAAATTTATCACAGGATTGTAAACAAAATCAGTTTGAAGATAATCTCTCCATTTTGCTTTTTGTAGCTATCCTCATATTTGTTTAACAAAGAAAATGATGGCCCGGCTGAGTGGCTGTTGGTTAAGAGCACAAGCTCTGAGCAACAGGGTCGCTGGTTCGACTCCCACATGGGCCAGTGAGCTGCGCCCGGAGTTGAGCTGCTGCTGAGCTGCCAATAGGTGGCAGAATGGCTCAGCTGGTGAGAGCATGTGCTCCTAACAACGAGGTTGCAGGTTTGCCTCCCACATGGATGGTGGGCTACACCCATCCGCAACTAAGATTGAACACAGCACCTTGAGCTGAGGTGCTGTGAGCCGCCCCTGGGCGGCCAGATGGTGACTGGACTTGGAGCTGAGCTAGCTGCGCCCTCCACAACTAAGATTGAAGGACAACAACTTGGCTGTTCCCCTTCCCCAACTCCNGAAATTCACTCTGTAGTCCTCATTTTTCTTTCATTACGCTTTTTTTTTCTTATTGTTGGGGGTCAGAACACAAGGCATCAACTAATATGCACATTCTCTAACAATATCCCTTATCCCAAAGAGTGATACTGACAATGAAGGGACTGCAGTAGAAGAAGTCTTTCTCTGCCACCAGGTCTGTGAGGAGAGCCTTGCTCTGTGTTCCATACTCCAGAATTATGTTAAGTGTCACTGTCTCATTCAGGTGATTAAGCATGACACAGGCCTTCTCAGTAACCCCAGTGTACAGCTGTGATGGGACCAGCACCAGATACTGCCTGTGGAGAAGAGGGGACCGGATAAGCCATGGAGAGGTTAAAAACACATCATTATTGTGGCTGTTTCCTAGATAATCTTTGCTACTGTCACCAATCAGAACAAAGCTGGATTTCAGCAAGAGTGTAGAGGAGTGTATTCTTCAAAGGCCAATCCAAATGATCTTAGAAACTCAGAAACCCCAATAAGCTAAACATTAATATGCTTCTTTTGCAGAAATATTCACCCTCATAGTATTTGTAAACCTGTTCATAAGTGATGAATAAGCAATCCATGAGTTACTAAGTATTTTGATAGAATTATTTTCCAACTTTAGGGATGAATCAAGAAGATGCGATAATATATAATAGAATATTTTTAAGCCTTAAAAAAAGGAAATCCTGCCATTTGCAACAACATGGATGGACCTTGAGGGCATTATGGCTAGTGAAATAAGCCAGACAGAGGAAGATAATATTGCATGGTATCACTTATATGTGGACTGTAAAAAAAAAAAAAAAAGAAAACCAAATTCATAGAAACAGGGATGAGAAAAGTGGTTGCCAGGGGTTGGGGGTGGGGGGTAGAGGAAGAAATAAGCAGAGGTTGGTAAAAGGGTACAAATTTTCAGTTATAAGATGCGTAAGGCCTGAGGATACAATGTACAACATGGTGCCTATAGTTGATAACTCTATTGTATAACTGAATTTTGCTAAGAGAGTAGAACTTGAGCGTCTCACCATAAAGAAAAAAAAAAGAATAAATATGTGAGACATGGATGTATTAATTAACTCAATGAGAGAGACCCTTTCACAATATATACATATATCAAATCATGTTATGCACTTTAAATATAATTTTATTTGTCAATTGTATGCCAATAAAGCTGAAAAAACATTTAATTATTTTTAGCAACAACTAAATGTGATTAATCAATTAATCATCATCGAAAGCATTAAGAACCTGTCTTCATGTGGTCTTGGGTTTCATATGGGTGATATCATGAATTTCTTTGTTCCAGGAAACACTAAAGAGATACCATTAATAAATAGGGAGGAGCTGAATTGCTTTTTACTACTGTTACAGATGCAACAGATGTTAGCTCTTTTCTATCTTTCACTCTCTGGTGATGGGAGAAAAGCTATGCCAAGCTAGGCTAATCACCAGATGTACTACCATATACACCCAGAAGAAAGTATCACTCTGCTGTGGTTCTTTGCTCATCATTTATAATCACCCAACATACCGCACTTGGCAAACTCAGCCTGCCCATGCCTCTATCCTTCTGAAGTGTCCTTCTCTGTCTGGAAAACTTCTATTTGCTTCCTGAGACTTATCTCAAGGAGCATTTGAGATCTTGCTCCCTGGCATATATTATCAGTTTGGCTCTAATAAACTCTTATAAAAATTCTTAAAAAAAAAGACATCTTGAAAACAACTTTATACAGACTTAGATGATGCCTTTCCCTTATATCAGTCCCACGAAGAGTTAGGTTACCTTTGTGAATATGCTCACAGAATCCTGCAATGACTGCTTCTGTTTTTGCACCATGTTTTTCATTTTTGTGGGCACCAACTCTTTCCCTTTCCTATACTGTTTTGAGGGTATGGCTTACATTTTGTTAATCTTTATATGCCAGCCCCTATAGGTTTGCTGAAGGATTGAGTGAACTGACACACAAACCCTGGCTTGTCTGTAGGTCATGCA
>NW_017732671.1:159872-251653 GCF_001890085.2 Hipposideros armiger | reverse complement strand
CTTGGCTGTTCCCCTTCCCCAACTCCCCAACACTGTTGCCCTTTGCAATTCCCCAGTAAAATCTTTAAAAAAAAAAAAGAAAGAAAACCAGTTGGTGTTTGGGCTTAACAGCTAACCACCAACTATGATAGTTCATTTAGAAATAACAACCCAAGTAACATATTTATTGCTTTTAGTTCATTTAACATCTGGAATATAAGGCCAATTAATTTATTTTATTCTTTAAGGAAATGACCTTTATTTGATGAACACTCTTATTTAATTTTAACTTGAACAATATAAAAATATTTTATCAATAGTGATTCATTATCTTATTTGCTTTCCAAGGGTGGTTGGGATATTAAAGTCTATTTTAGTGACATTCTGAAAACAAGAAAGATCCACACTGTTACAGTAATATAACTAGGTCCCCACAAAATTGAAATGTGAATGTTTTGATTAGAGAACTGGTTTGAATTATAAAATATGATATGATGAGAAACAGGCACATATGTGAATGAAGCATACTTTGTTCTTGACATACATTTTTGTACATGATTTGAAAGAGTGAGAAGTGAAGATAATGTACAGTGACAAACCTTGGTGAACTGTAAAACTACATATGTGTAAGATATTAAAATTCCAATGATGATACTAAATTATGGGTGATATACAGTCATGAGATGCTTAATGACATTTCAGTCAATGACAGAACGAATATATGAAGGTGGTCTCATAAGATTATAATGGATTATAAGCAAAAGGTTTGTTTGTGATGTTGAAAGAAAGGGCTGGACTGAATTACAATGCTAGGGCGTAGGGGAGGGGGAGTTCCAAGGAACTGAGAGGAAAGTCTGTGTTTCTTTAGTCACAGATAATACTTTTTTCATATCAGATTCCTGGGCATCAGCAACTGGTCACAGCTACCTTGGAGACCTATTTTTCTTTTGCAAAACAAATGCTCTCTGTTTTGCTCTTTTAAAAAAACATAATTGCTAAGTTTTATTCTACTGTTCCATCCAATTCTGCCTTATAAAAATAAAAATGTTCCTCTCAAATTCACATTGTTATGTGAGCACAAGTTTGTTGTTTTTGTACAGCTCCAGAAAGAGTTGGCACCAAACTCACATAAAAAAAAGTTTTGAGGCTTAAGGATAATACAGATTAGTGATTTTTCAATGCAGCTTAAAGGTTGAGAACAGGATGCTAAGAGTTAATGAGTCTTTAGGTAGTCCCCAATGTCTAGTGCACACTCTAAACCCACCCCAAGGTCTCAGTGAGGGAAAGAAAGTGGGGGAAATATGGGGAGAAAGGTCAAACAGAGAGTTCTGCTTCCCAGACTCTGTTGCTATAGTTCATGTTTTCCTCATCCCCTTTGGGCTGTCTTCCCATCTCTGGTTTCCCTCATCTCCATCCCAGAAATCCCTTCCAGTGGACAGAATTAGAGATCTCTTCCTCTCATTTGGCTGACAGCAAAGGTGGGGGTGAAGCCACAGGGGGCAACACTACAATATCAGGGTCCTTCTTGATCACCCAATTTGGAATTCACAAATCATTTTCTTGTATATTGAAAAGCAAAACAAAGCATAGTTATAAATTATAGTCCACTTCTACCATTAGAACATTGCATTGTAAGCTAAACCAGTTGGTGTTTGGGCTTAACAGCTAACCACCAATTATGACATTTATGACATTTTTTAATGGGGAAAAATGCTCTGAATTTTATACAACTTTCTTATAAACTCTGAGGATGGAGACAGGAAGTAACTACTGGAGTCACTGATGGAATGAGTGTTTGTTGGCTCCAAAGTCAGCAGGGCAATCGAAAGAGGAAAAACTGTCTTGCGTTGACAAAGCCATGTGCAGATCCGTCCAGTGTTGGAAGAAACTTTTGCCTGACAGATTAAAGCAACACGACTCTTGTCAGCTCATTATCTTTGCTGGCAAATGTCATGGAATTGGCCCCAGTTGGGATTTGCTGCCGAATAACAGTCTCCTGGCCTAAGGTCTCAAAGTCTCTTCTGGAAACTGTGAATACAACCCAGAGGTTCAGCACAGCTTTATGAAGCGCGGCTTAAGCAAACTTTCCTTTCTCTTTGGTGCACCTTAGCAACTGACTGTTTTTTCAGAAAAGTGTCAGAAACAGACCAGTGGACCAGTAAATGGGCTCTTCTACAAATCTGGTATTTTAGAATGGCTCATTAGATATTATTAAGGAATTCAAACCCTAAACACCCAAGGTTCTCAAGTACATCTTCTTCCCAGCAACAGGAATAAAGACAAACATATGAAGGATTTAAATAACTCCATTACCTGGATATATCTGGATAAAATTTTCAAGTTTTGCAGAAGCCAGTGGGCCTGGCTGATAGAAAGAACTGTAGCTTGTGAAAGAAACTGTCCACATCAACAGTGAAGAGCAGGGGCCTAGAGTTAAGGCTAATGAGGAAAGAAAGGAAACCAATCACAAGTGGCACCAACTTGTGAAGAGACCAAACCCAGTCCCTTGTGAATGAAAGGCCGAGATCCCTATGTAAGATCTGGCCAAGGTTTTGAATGGCAGAAATGGGGCACCTCAGAGGACCGGGGTGCAAAATCTTTCCATAAAGCATAAGACTGAGAATAACTTTTTGGGTTTTGTTGACAGCTTCCAAGAAAAAGAAATTCAGATGTTTCAAGAAAAGACTGCAGAGCAATATAAGGGGACTGACGTGAACAGGATGCATTGGGGGTTCAGCAGTAGCCCCAGGAATGAGGCCTTATCCGTGAAGGAAAATGGCATGAGGATCTGAGGGGGTGGTTTATCCGGAGGTACCTCCACTGCTCTCCTTAGCCTTTCAGCTTACTCCTTGCTCTACTATCAGTCACCCCAGCGCGCAGGCTTGGTTCCTGGGCACTGTCTGCCTCTCTCCGCCTTCTTCCACATCTGGCTTTTTTCTGGGCAAGATACTTCTTGCCTCTTTAAGGTCCGATTTGGGGTCTTCTCCTTCACAACGTTGTCCTTCACACATGGTCCTTGAGTTTGTTTCGGTATGCCAAGGGTAACGTGGCAGTGATGGGGGACCCAAAAATGTCCCTGCTCCTCTCACCCGGTGGGTTCAGATGCTGTCAAATCTGCATAGATGTTGATTTGTCAAAAACACCACTTCCTCCTCCCCCCACCCTCCACCCCCTGAGGCATCGGTCCTTTTAGGTATATTTTGAGGTTGTTCAGTTGGTCAAAAATACTAGATGCCATCCTGTTAGGCCTGCTTGAAGGAACAGCTTTTTCTGGACCTCCAAAAAGATTGCTCAATTCTCCTCCTCAGGACTTCATGGCCTTGGAGCTCCCCAGGCCCTGGAACACGTCGCCCACTGCTGGGCACTTAATTCTTATGAAACACTCAGAAGCAATACAAATATTGATGAGTTAGAGGAGGGAAGAAGTGGGAGTTTTAAATGAAAATTGTCGATTTCTGCCACCCACCTGCCACACCACATGGATGAGTGCAGAAAATTTCAAAATGGGCCTAAAGTACCCATTTCTAATGTCATACTTTATATATATATATCAGGAATATATTTAGGACAGGTGGGTATATGAGGACTACAATGGGCTTCTGATGTCTTAAGAGAATTTGTGCAAATATCAGCATTAGAATTGTCTTTTTGTAAAAGATAAGAAGCTTTTCACTCTAAAACACATCTACAATACATATAAGTGAATATTCACATATTAAAAAAAATCCACGTCATGCCTTGATTGTTTTATCAACATTATTATAGTGATTTTATATAATTCTTTCCTATAAAAATCATAGGATTATCGATTATGCACAATTTCAGGGATTCCAAAAATGGTATTGAAACAGGTTGAGGCCAAAGATGAACCTGAATTGCAGATTTTAGCCAAATGTCAAAGTCAGAGATCGATGTCACAGCATTCCAACTTTCAGTAATAGGTAGCCACTTAACTCATGTGAATGAAAATAGAGTAATGATATTTCAGTCATCAGTTTAATAGGCACTCAATAAATATTTGTTGAATGAAAGAATAAATAAAATAATTTGGCATCATTTCCTGGCTAAAGTAATGTTCATCCAGGAAGTAAAAGCACATGGAAAAGAAACAATGTGAAATACAACAGGAGAGGGTTTTAACTGCTCAAAACAGCACAACATAGTGGTTGAGAGAATACACTCCATAGTCAAACTGCCTGGGACAGAATTCAAGGTTCCTCACTTACTGCGCCATTTTGGGCAAATTATATAACCTCTCCATGCTTCAACTTCCTTGTTTATAAAGTTGGCTTTCCCTATGATAGAATTGCATTAATTAACATATGTAAAGCACTTAGAAAGTACCTGACATTGAGCGAGTGTTATATAAGTGTTCATTTATTATTAGTAAGATGCCATTTCAGTTAATGTTGTTGATTTTTGTCTTAGAAACTCTTCTTTATGCAGGAGGCATTTGCTATACCTAATTGATGTGTAAGAGCCATGGTTTTGAGCACCAAGTATAACTGACTGAGTCAAGAAATTCCCACACAAAAAGTAAAAAAGCATCCAACAAATCATTTACTAAAGCAAAAATTAATACTGGTAAAACTTTAGATAAGTGGAAATGTTTACTAACAAATAAGAAATATGTTGTATGTTGCATTCATAGATTATTACACATCTATCAAAAGTGAAAACCATGAAGACTTTATCACAACATCAAAAGCTTTAATTATTGACTGTTAGATGAAAAAGACAGAACAAAAGCTAAGTTATGACTCTAAAAATAACATTAAATATTTACAAGGACTAGAGAAGACTAATGAAACATGACAAGAATTGACTTTGTAATTGCTGATAATTCTGATATAATGTTAATTGTATAACAGATTTTTTAAAAACTACTTTAAAAAAACGATGAAAGACACCATTACCTTTGGACATATTTCTAAACCAACGTTATTTCCAAAGAAAAATGTGTTTACCGAGCATTGAGTAACTGAGTGGGTGAGAATGAGTGTCCTTATCATCTAAGTGTACATTGGGGGAGGAAGAGTTAGAATCGTTACCATATGTAGAATGAAATTAAAGCTCATATTAACATGTATGGGACATTTATAGCAATATTTTTAATAAATAAAATAAGTAGAAATCCTGGTTGTGATCATTCATCCTTCATGATAGCTTGCTGATATTCTGTATATTTTTTTCTCCTTTTGAATAGTTGGCCTGGTAGAGAGCAGGCTGGAAAATTCTTGGACTTAAAGGGCACATTTCCATGTTCAAGGGTTTCCTGGCACCAATTATGAGAGGCAGGACAAATAATAAAAAGATTATCAGGAATGTGCTACTTTTTGTCTTACTAGGAAGACTCATGTTTAATGTTACCATGCTGACTCATAGATAAGGCCCCTGGGCTTGTCAACTGACCTTGATTCTTCCATCCTGCCTTATTTAGCCAGCTGTAACATTTTCTTCACACACGTCATTAAAAACTGCCCTAGAGCAAAATAGTGTTCTATTCAGCCCAATCCTCTTCCTCTGAGTCATCAGTGGGAGTTTGTACAGGAGACTGACATTTTTTAAGCATACCCCATCCCCACCATGATCCCCAGTCCCCACACCTCCAATCTGCTGATTCCTCTACTTTGTCTGTTTCAGCCATACTAAACTCCTGGCTCCCCTCCAGCACTTGAGAACATTCCTGCCTTAAAGACTTCGTGCTTTTTTTCCGTTCTGTGTATTTCTCTCCTTTCAGATGTTCACATACATAGGTAACTCCTCACCTTAAACCTTTGCTCCCCTATCAACTTCTCAATGAGAAGTGTCATGTCTCATGGACACCTGATTCTTCATCCACTTATTCAACAAATAATTATTGAATGCTTGCTATTCTTGGATATAATTCTCATTGAGACATGACCAACAAGACAAAAATCTCTGCTATATATTTCAGTGACAGGAGCCAGGCAATAAACAATAATTATAATAAGTAAGTGCATTATATGTCAGAAAATGACAAATGCTATTAAAAAAAAAAGGCAGGGCACGGGAGATCAGTAGCGTCACAAGATAAAGAGATAGACTGAAATTTTAAATGTTGTGGTCAGCATAGAATTTGTTGTTTATTGCCAGACTCCTCTCACTGGACTATAAGGGAGAATTTTTGTCTTGATGGTCACTGTTCCTTGTCAATGAGAACTGCATCCAGTAATAGCAAGTATGTAATCTGCAATTTCCTAAGGAGAAAATAAGCATATATTTTAAAAGAACTACTCAGAAAAATAGTTGATCATTTGGAGGAAAAGCTGCCCTATTTTGAAAGCCATCAAATCCCCAGATGACATAAAAGAGCCTCAAGCGAAAGGAAAAAGGGAGAGATGGCCCTATGTAACTTGCCCAACTACTAGGCTGGACTCAAGGGTGGGATAAATTAAATAAAGGCAAGCACCCCTCCTTTGGGTGTGGAAAATCTAGCAACAGAAGTAGGTGCTACCTAACTTCTGATCTAAGACTTTTGAGAACTGCAAGCCCGCTGAAGCTTTTCATG
Source organism: Hipposideros armiger (assembly GCF_001890085.2). Taxonomy (NCBI): domain Eukaryota; kingdom Metazoa; phylum Chordata; class Mammalia; order Chiroptera; family Hipposideridae; genus Hipposideros; species Hipposideros armiger. Next base: position 245,142 of record NW_017732671.1, on the reverse strand, counting down.
CCAAGAGAAGCCAAGGACAAGTGAGATGTAATTCCAAGATAGGACTGATGACCTCCTTCCTACTCCCTCCCCCCGACCCCCCCCCCACATACACACACCAGGTTTCTGTGCAGCTCTGTTATATATTGGCTTAATATGACTTCAAATCCACTTGTTTATGACTTAGTGAAGTTGTTTTAATCCACTTGCTTATGACAATGACCAAAAAAAAGTTACTTTGATATAAGAATGAAATAAGTCGTGCCAGGATGTCATCATTCCCCATTGTTGTTATTAATAAGCAGTCATCAGCCCAGCTGCTGAGGTGCCCCGCTGGGGGCTTATTGATAAGAACATGTGGAGAAGCAACTATGACAAAGGGATATTAGACTATAAATACTGTGAGTTTGTGAGGACTATTTGAGAGTTTTCAGTTGGGCAAAAACGACATTTTTTTTTTTTAAAGATTTTTATTGGGGAATTGGGGGGATGGGAACAGCGCTGGGGAATTGGGGGAAGGGGAACAGACAAGTTGCTGTCGTTTTGTTCTTCAATCTAGTTGTGGAGGATGTTGCTTCACTGGCCCAAGTTGGCACCATCATTGTGCTCTTCTCTGGCGAGGCAGATCAGTCGCCGGCTTCTGGATGGCCGCTCACTGCGGCTGCTGGCCGCTCACGCAGGCTGCTGGCTACACACGGTAGCCCATGGCAACCCACTGCCACAGGGACTGCAGCCTACGCCGTCGCCGGCGACTCATGGCAGCCCAGCTCCAGGTTGAGCTGTTGTTCAGCATCTTAGCTGTGGAGGGTAGTGTCACTGGCCCTCATATGTGGGATCCGAACCGGGGCCCTCTGGCATCCCAAGCGAGTTCTTAACCATCGCGCCACTCGGCCGGCCCAAAACGACATTTTGCTAACCTAGAAACTCTCTCAAGGCCCTTGAAACATTTGCTCCTACAATGACCCTTTGGTCAGTAGTGGTGTTAAACCGTGTAGTAGTCTCAGGAGTGATAATCTTTGGAGCAGCTCAGCCTGCCTGCGAACACTGGTGTCTTCGTTCCCTAGCAACGTGCTCTAGCAACCAGGGACATTTACTTTTGTGCTGGCAGCTAGAAATCAGCTTATTAATTTATTACAAATAATAGTTTAAATTTTTCTACATTAAAAGATTTGTATTATATAAATTGATGTATTTTTTGTTAAAAGCACTTCACTATGTCTAATTCAATAAGCACTTTTTTAAAAATCACAAGCTTGCTATACGGTATCACATTTTTTTCCTTTAACACATCAGAGTTATCATCTGATAATTTTCTTTTTAACTTACAGTTTTAACTTACAACATTAACAGTTAATGTTACTTGATTTCTGTATACTGAACCATTCTTTAATTCCTGCAGTAAAGCACACTTCTTCCTAATATATTATTTTCTAAAATATTTTTAAAAGAGTAATAAAACTATGTTAATGAACGAGATTTGTCTATAGTTTTGTTTTATGGTTTTAAGTCAGTATTATATAGGAAAAAATATACTATTAAAAAAAAAAGTTAGAGGCCGGCCTAGTGGCACGTTGGTTAAGAGTTGGCTTGGGATGCCAGCTCTGAGCAGCAGGGCCCCAGTTTAGATGCCACATGAGGGCCAGTGACACTGTTCTCTACAGCTAAGATGGTGAACAACAGCTCGACCTGGAACTGGGCTGCCGTGAGTCACTGGCGACGGCGTAGGCTGCAGTGGGGCTGCAGTGGGCTGCTGTAGCTACCGTGAGTGGCTGGCAGCCAGTGTGAGCTACCAAGAGGCTCCATGAGCGGCCATCCAGTGGCCAGCAACCCGATCTACCTCACCTGGGAAGAGTGCAATGATCACAATACCAACATGGGCCAGTGAAGCGACGTCCTCCACAACTAGGCTGAAGAACAAAAAGACAGCAACTTGTCTATTCCCCTTCCCCAATTCCCCAATAAAATCTTAAAAAAAAAAGAAAGAAAGAAAGAAAGAAAAGTTAGAATGGAAAAAAAAGTTTGTTAGTGCACAATATTTAGTAAGGATAGAAATTAGGTACAACAATTACTCAACTATAAGTTTATTTTTTTAAAAAGGAAATACAATGGAAAGTAAGATGATAGAATAAATATATTAAAATATATTGAGCTAAATTATATCATTAAACATTGATTTAAAAAAAATAGATTAAGCCTGGTTCAAAATAGAATTACTGACCTAGATAATACGTACGAACTGAGAACAAAATAATTGTGAGTTTAAAGGAATTTGAAAAGGAAATATAATAATTTTGATGTTCAGAGAAAAATAATCTAAAATAAATATCACCTGTGTCTTCCAAAGCATACTAACAAATTGAAAAGGTATTTTTAGGAATGAAGATGTCACACTTTGTCTTTAAATTGAAAGATCACCTTTTGGGTGCAAGAGTAGAGATTTAGAAAGAGTTAGCAATCTGGGAAAAAGTGATGTGTTCAGGTCTCCAAATAGGTGAAGGGATTTGCCTCAGGGGAAAAGGGAAATAAAACAGATATTAAAATTAAAGTCCAAAAATAGAGAGATACACACTTCAAATTTTTAGTTTTTGATTGACAATTGATGAGTCTTCATAAAGTACAATTTAAGAAATGTAATTGAAGTGACTAAGACTTCCTGAAACAAAATGGTATTAGGGACTGTGCTTACCATGATCTCTCATCTTCACCAATAATTTTTAAACTTATCAACACATATATTTTGATTCTGAATCAATAGAAAAGACATGAACAATTTTAAAGAAAATGTTAATAATGATAGACCCATTAAAACTGCTGACTGAGTTAACCCCTGTATTTCAGGCTGGTGCCTGACCTCATCACAGCTGAGGCACGAGGGACTTGATTCTGTTAACTGTGTGACAGTCTCCTGACCGCCTTCCTGGGCTTGGATCCATTTCCTTGTGTCAGCAGCCCCTCTGACCCTCCGGTCACCTGCTACTCAACCAGTAGCAAAGCAGAGTGGGTGTTGGGGAGGCATCCAGGATGTGCATACTAGAAAAAAAAAAACTTGGAAGAAAAAAGAGATTGACTAAATGTTTTGTGAGATTTTGTTCCTTGCTGAACATTATTCTAGACTTTTTCTTTTATCTTGACTAGGAAGCTGAAAGTCAAGTAAGGAAGACTTGACAGTTCCTTTATTCTAGGGAGACTGAGTGACATGGGGGGAAAAGCCCTTGCAAAAATTGATTTTACCTCCCAGTAGTACTGTATCAATGGACATAAGATTTTCTTAAATAAATAACTTCTTTAGTCACTTAAAAGACATTGATTTTAAAATAAAATTAGAGTTTCTGAAGTTTTGTTCAATAAATAATTTTTCTAAAAGGAATCCTGCTCGTGTAACAAAGAATTGAACCATATACTTTCCTAAGTGAACGAAGACCAAATTAAGACAAGTGCTATTTTCAGGGTTTTTTTACTTAAACTTGTTCACATTATAGTTCACTTCCTCACGTATATTCTTTAGAAAAAAAGTTAATGAACTTTAAAAATGTCTGAAAAATCAGCTTTATTAAAGAATTGAGGAGAGATTTAGAAATATTTTTCCCTAATAAGGAGTGACTACCTTCCCAGAAACAAATTGAAGTTTGTTTGTTTGTTTTCATACCAATAAAGCAAAAATTTAAGAATAACAAGAGACAAAAAACAGTCAAAGGAATTCACAAAATTCTTATTTTGTCCCTAAACACATCGTCAGACTAATATTTAATATTACTGGAATAGGAATGTCTTTCATTTCCATCTGAAGATGGAAAACTTCGTGTTCAAGCAGCTCTCAGACACAAAGTAGAATGCTGCTCTCTCGTGTCAGGATTTCCAGGAGTAGCATGGATGGGAGGCATCATCTTGAGTTGATTTCTCTGTAGAACTCTCTCCAACTTGACTGCAATGACCTAATGGCTTGTGAACATGCCAACTAAAATCTACTGGATAAAATTTAAATCTGTAGGGATAACCATAGCCTTAGTTTCACTTTACCTCTTGAGTGACAACATTTAGCAAAAACAGAGACACACAAATGCCAGATTTAGTCATCTACCATGTTTGATGCATTGCAATAGCTCCTTTATGCTTAAAATTCTCACTGAAATAAAAATATTCTGAATTTAATTTCCAGAATCATTCATTGGTGAGTCCTTTGAACATACTACAAGGTGAACGTATCTCCCATACAGGTATGCTTTTCACAGCATTGTCCCTCGCCTCAGAAGTTGTGTTTATTATTGGTTTATCTGTTGCCTTTAGGACCCTTAATATGTATTTGTTGATTTTTTCAAAAGTTTTCTATCCTGGTTAAGGAAAAAAAAAATCAAGGCTGAAAACAAGCTATAGATTTTAATTTTAAGAGATTCTGGTCTTGTGTGAATTTAAATTCTTACTACTTCTGTTTCACCTGAATACCTGTGCCACTTCTCATCTCTCTCAGATTGTGCCTGGCAATCTCTCTCTCTCTTTTTGTTATCTTATTCTTTCTTTTCTTTTTTTTTTTTTTCCTTTGGTCTCCATTCCACCCCAGTGGTGCCATAACTCTAATACATGAAGTGGGGGTATTCCTGCATGTTGAGTAGGAGAAACATTCTTGGATGAAATATACTTTCCTAGGAGGCTCCAGTTTTCAGCAATTTTTTCTCTATTATCAGGTAAACCCCTCATTGGCAATGAATTTCTGGGAAAGTTTTTACAAAACCATGAAATGTAAGGTGTTCAAATACTCTTAGAGATGTGAGCAAACAGAGAAAAAGAAACGGCAAGAAAGATTGATGTCCCTGAAGCTACTTCACCAAGTTTGTCCTTTTATAAGAGGTTTTGTAAGTTAATTGGGGTAGGATAAAGAAGTCTAGATGGAATGCGAGAGATAACACATTTTATTCTTTTTTTTTTTTTAAGATTTTATTGGAGAATTGGGGGAGGGGAACAGCGTTTAGGAATCAGGGAAGGGGAACAGACAAGTTGCTCTCCTTTTGTTCTTCATTCTAGTTGTGGAGGACGTCGCTTCACTGGCCCATGTTGCTATTATGATCATTTCGCTCTTCCCGGGTGAGGCAGTCAGTCGCAGGCCATTGGACAGTGGCTCACGGTGGCTCTTGCCAGCTGCCATTCACTCACCATAGCTCACGGCAGCCCACTGCAGGCCCACTGCAGGCCCATTGCAGCCTACAGCGTCGCCAGTAACTCACAGAAGCACAGCTCCAGGTTGAGCTGTTGTTCACCATCTTAGCTGTAGAGGGCGCAGCATCACTGGCCCATGTGGGAACCAAACTGGTGGCCCTGCTGCTCAGTGCTTGCGCTCCCAAGCCAACTCTTAACCAACTGAGCCATTCGGCCGGCCCCAATACATTTTATTCTTGATTTTTTATATTTGCTAGGACCTATTTCAGGTTCCTAGCTGCTATCAATTAAATTGTTCATGCATACATTCACCCTTGTGTGTATATATCCCTATCTGCATGGGTCCTTATCTCAAATATCACTGAGTCAGGAAAAACTGACATTTGTTGTTTTTTCTCAGGGCTTGTCTTTGAAGGGCCAAACTTGAACCTTGATAATGAGGAGGTAGAAAAGAAATCCTTGGTTTCTGAGAGTGACTAGGATGGAGTGTGTGAGTCAAGAAAAGAGAAGATATATTAAGGAAAACTCACCACCATTATAGAACAGAGGGAAGGCCAACAGCAATTTGTGAACCAGAGTCATCTCTCAAAATGCACATCTGTCTTTATGTCCAAGGCCTCCTGGAAAAAATCACCTTCACTTTGTTAACACTAGGAAGTAAAAGGCACTGGTTTCTAACACTTAAAATTTCCCAAAGTTCTGCTAATATGGAGAGTATACAGACAACTTTACAGTAATTAAAAATATGGATAATGTAATAATATAATTTTCTAACTTTTATTTTTTATTTTTAAAGATTTTATTGGGGAATTGGGGGAGGGGACCAACCAAGTTGTTGTTCTTCAATCTTTGTTGTGGAGGGCGCCAGTCGCCATCTGGCTTCCTGATGGCAGCTCGTGGCCTCTAAGCTCAAGGTGCTGTGTTCAATCTGGTTGCAGGTGGGTGTAGCCACCATCCCATGTGGGAGTCAAACCAGCAGCCTTGTTAAGAGCACATGCTCTATCCACTGAGCCATCTAGGCGGCAGCTCAGCTCAAGGTGTTGAGTTCAGTCTTAGTTGCGGGTGGGCATAGCCCACTATCAAACAGGCAATCTTGTTACTCCAGCTGAGCCATCCTGCCATCTGTTGGCAGCTCAGCGACAGCTCAGCTCGGGTACAGCGTCACTGACCCATGTGGAAATCAAACCGCAGCGCTGTTGGTCTGAGCTCGCACTCTTAAGCCAACTCTTAACCAACTGAGCCACTTGGCCAGCCCTCTAACTTTTAAATTAAATGGGATGGAATAGTAAATATAATCTAATTGTATTTTAATTAAGGCATTCCAGCTCCACAAAAAGGAGAGGTTTCTCAAAATGTTGCATGAAGTAATGGAAGAAATGACGAGCTGCGTGACTACTTTTTCTCATCTGCCCCATAGTCACTGAAGAGCTCTCATTTCCCAATACGTTTGTTTTTGTGCAATCCTTATTTAGTTTGACCAGCATCTGTGGCTTTTGGGTCATATTAACAATGAAACCCACGAGCCACAAGGCTTCATTGTGCCCAAATTTACTTTCTTTATGAAAATATTCAGGACAGGAAAAACAACATTTTCAGAAATAGCATTCTGACATCCCCAAATCACACAGCAACTGGGACACATGTGGTCATGAGGTCACGAGAGATAGTATTGAGTTGGCTCAAACCATGTCAGCTCAGGGCAGCCATCAATTCTGCTCTGTTGGTTACATCACTCTCCCTGATGAGCATCCCAGGCACAGGTGACTTGCCCTCTTGTCTGATGTCTATGCCTCATCACCACAGGTTGCTCTTTACTCAATAAACTTGATGATGAGTACAGAATAAACTCATCCAGGTTCTTATTTGCCTTAGATCTGATGTACTCATAAATTATTTGAGTTAGTGTGTCAAGGAGAATTTGACCAAAGATAAAATCCTCACGCATCCGTCCCTGAGGCTGGAATAAAGGTCATAAACCAGCTGTTCACCCTCTTTTCACCTTTTTTTTTTCTGCTTTCCCTTTTCTGCTTGCTTCTTCTCATCCTTCTGTGTCTATCTTTCTCTCTCTCTTCTTTTACACACACTCTCTTAGTATTGTGGTGGAATGTCTTCTTACAAACTTTAATCTCTGTCTATTGAGCTGTTCTTTAGAATACCATGAGAGCGTTTAGAACATACTCTTCAGACCAATTAAGAAAATATTTCTTATCACACTTAATTTCTGAAATACGTATTTTATCCAAGCCTTCAGCTGCCCATAAATACACAGGGCTGTACAGTTAATTTAAATATCTTCATTTCTTTCAGGAAGAACTTGTTTCAAGTATCCTGCATTTTTTGAAATGACCACTGCTTTTAAAAGATAAACCAACTGGAAATACTTGTGAATTTTGTTTCAGTGACTCATAACTGGTGCATACTAAGAATACATTTAGTTTTCCTTTCAAATTGTACCTATATGTTAATATTTTCTACATTGGCCCTCTGCTTACTTATCACCAGCTCAGTGAGAAGTGTAAGAGCAAAATCTAAGTTTGAGAAATGCCTTTTTAAAAGAAACTTTAATTCTGATTGGTGAAGAATCCAATGTATGTACGTTGTTGACATAAATTACATTAAAAAATGTCTAAATATTAAATGACTCTTGTATTTTGTAAATAAAACTTATTTTTTTGGTATATTCCTGATCTGTATTTGATAACATTTCATCTGAATTTTTTTTTATCTGGTCTCACAATTGATATTGATGTCAGTTTTCATTTATGGAACCATACCTCTGGGTTTTGGCATTAGGCTAAGTTCATAAAGTGCAGTCAGGGTGGAATCCTATTGAAAGTCTCTAGCTCTCTAAAGGTTAAGTATACCTCAGTTAGGAAACCATATGTAGGTGCCTTTATTAGTAAAATCAAAACTTGCTAACCTTTTCTGTGGTATTCCTTCCAGCTTTCCATTCCCTTTGGGTCAATTTTAGTCACTTATTTTATACTAGGGAATACCTGTTTTCTCTCTAGCTTCAAATTCTTTTCCTGGTATTTATTATAATAATCTCTTGTAGTTAGGGAAACTGTATACTATATTGACCAATTTAGGACTTTTGAGAGCAAACGGCCATTATTAATAATCGTTTGATGACTACAGGCACAAGCCAATTGGTCCCAGGCCAACTGGGATTTAGGTTTTCCACTCATACATTTTTCATTGCTTATATAGACATAAGTTATGCCTCCTTTCTCATTTCAATGTTGTTTTTGATCTCTCTTCTTATAGTTTTGTGAGAGGATTGGTTTTTATATGAGTATTTATTTTCAAAGAATTCACTTTTAGATTTCAGTACTTTTTTGGTTTTTCTGTTTTATTTATTTTTATTTTGATCTTTATTAATTCGCTCAAGTTTTCTTCAGTTAGCTTCTTGTAATATTATTTCTAATTTCACAAAGCGACTCATAGACACCTTTATTTATAGTCTTTCTTTGATGATGATATTTTCAATCATACATTTTCTTCAGAGTACGACTTTTCTTTGACCCTGGTAGTTGTGATATGAAGGGTCTTTGATTTTCATTGCTCTTTAAGTAGTTTGTAATCTCAGTTTTATTAACTCTATATAACTCTGCAAGTAATTTTCAAGATAAAATGTGAATGAAGCATGTGTCCAAGTCTGTGTAACTTGTGAATATATTGCAATAATATTATTAATAGATATGATAAGCTTTTATTTCCACCAAATATTTACACATATAATATGCAAACACACATTCTATTCACATAACTCTGTCTATCATAAAACATGATTGAAAAGTATATAGGCAATATATACTCTTAAAAATAAGTAGGTAATACATACTTGTGAACAGCAAAATGAAGAAAACAAAAAGAATAAATTAGGTTCTTAGTCTTAATGAAAATATATTCTCAGTTCCAAAGTCAATTCTGCAGTAGAACTTCTGTTCTGCTCTACATCTTTCCCATCTTTCCTGCTTCATTTTCTTTAAAGTATGGTTCTTCAGGTTGTATTTATAATTTTAATATTAAAGAAATATAAAACTTCTGGAAAGAACCCTAACTATTTTGCAACCTTTGACTATCATTACTTTACATAACTTTAGTGTTAGGCAATGTTTCTTCTTAGACAGAGGCTAAAGGGCTTAGGGGAAATCTGCCAGGAGCTTCCTGTGAGTTATGAAACAGATGAGAACGTCTTCCCTCCCCTCTGCAGTGCCTGTTCTTATGGAGAATTCCACCCACCACCTCAGCAGGCAGATATGTCATGAAGTAGATGGTAAGCCATGCTCATCTGCCTTTCCCCTTCAGAACTCTGTTGTGTGAAGACCCTCAGAGGAATGTACCTGTGGTAGCGACACTGTCAGGGGCAGCAAGCTCACAGGGTTGTCTTCTGAATTCTCGATACTGAAAATAATACGGTGTCTGTAAACTTGTTTTGTTTTTGGCATCAAAGTTGTCACAGCAAGTTATAAAAATTTCCAGAGTCTTTTTGCCAACAGAGGCAGACTTTGTCTATCAGTCAGATTGTGGCTGGGAATGAAAGCACCCTGGTGGGAAAGGTTTGGAGTAAACACAACCACTTTGCATGAAAGAGTTATACTTTTGTTGTAGCTCAAAGTAAACTAGATTTACTCATCTTGTGTTCTAAACATTAGTATATTAAGAATATATATATATATATATATATATATATATATATATATATATATATATATATATATTGTGTGTGTGTAGAATGTTTCTTCTTTTCTTTTCAAGGCAGTTATAGAAAAGTACTATGGTGCTGGAGCCTCACAGCCAGTGTTTGGATGCTTGGTAGAAAGTGGGGGTGGGGGGGAGAAAGGGAGAGAGAGAGAGAGAGAGAAGGGAGGAAGAGGAGGACGAGGAGGAAGAGAAGAAAAAATTCTGATTAAATTCCTCTAGAGGAGATATCATCATCCATGTTTTTTATTAACATCCCATACACCTAGAAAGTTCCAAAAAAATTCACCCTAGAAAAACACGAGTCTTCTAACACACTTGTTCTAAAGTTCAAGAAGAATGAATACAATTTACTTTGGTATATGATGTCCCTTTGCGAGTACATTTTTCTAAGTAAGTAAATGATCAATTTGCAGTTCTCATTTTACTTGACTGATCAGCAGCACTTCCTACCAATCATTCCTTTTTCCTTGATACGTTTTCACTTGACCTCCAGGAGACCACACTGTTTTGGTTTTCATCTTACTTCACTGGTTTCTCCTTCATGGACTCCTTTTATTGAATCCTCCTTGACTAGCCCCTTTTCCACCTCTGAATGTTCAAGTGCCTCACAGCCAATTCATTGATTCTTCTATCTATCCAGACTCGATGCCTGAGTGATTTCTTCCCCTCCATGGTCTATGAAGTCTGCAATTAAGTTAGTGAACTTGTTGCAACCATGTTGCTAAATTTTTTTGATATCAGAGGGATTATTCATTATGAATTTGTACCAACTGGACAAAGAGTTAACCAAGTTTACTATTTGGAAGTGCTGAAAAGGCTGCATGAAAAGTTAGATAACCTGAACTTTTCACCAACCGCTCATTGCTCTTGCATCCCGACAATGCACCAGCTCACACGGCACTGTCTGTGAGGGAGTTTTTAGCCAGTAAACAAATAACTGCATTGGAACACCCTCCCTACTCACCTGATCTGGCCCCCAATAACTTCTTTCTTTACCTGAAGATAAAGGAAATGCTGAAAGGAAGACATTTTGATGACATTCAGGACATCAAGGGTAATACGACGAAAGCTCTGATGGCCATTCCAGAAAAAGAGTTCCAAAATTGCTTTGAAGGGTGGCCTAGGCGCTGGTGTTAGTGCATAACTTCTCAAGGGAAGTACTTCGAAGGTGACCGTAGTGATATTCAGCAATGAGGTATGTAGCACTTTTTCTAGGGTTAGTTGGCGAGCTTAATTGTCTAACCTCATATGTGCTAAAATCGAATGCATTTATATTTTTAACCCATAGCTCTCTCCCAAACTCCTGTTACTGATTGTTCAACTTCCACCTTGATATCTCCACTTGAGTATAGCTGACTCGTGAAATATACGAGTTTAAACTGCACGGGTCCACTGATAAGCGGATTATTTTCAATAAATACAGTTGTCTCTTCCTATCTGTGGCTTTCGTATCTGCAGATTCAACCAACCACAGATGGAAATGCAGACTGTAGAGTCAAAATTATACGCAGATTTTCAACTGTGCAGAGTGTGGCCCCTACCAGGTCTCATTGCTTCTACTTTTGCATTCCTCTAGCTTATTCTCAACACAAGAGCCAAATGATCATTTTTAAACACAAGCAGATCAAGTCATTCCTCTGCACAAAACCCTTCATTGGTTCCCAGTTTTGCTCAGAGTGAAAGTTGAAGTCCGAACAGTGACCCTCAGTCCCCTACCTATTCTGTCTGTCCCCCTGCTATGATCCGCATCTCCTTACTTACTACTTACTATATGCTCCTCTTTGCTCTCTTCTGGCCACTCTGACTTAGTCGCTACTCTTTGAGCTCACAAGACACACTTCCATCTTATGCCCTGCCTCCCCCCACCCCACCCCCTTTATGTTTTCTCGCTGCTCCCACTGCCTGGCATAGTCTTTCCTCAGAAATCTATGTGGGTAACTCCCTCACCTTCAAACCTTCGCTCAAATCTCACTGCCTTAATGAGGTTGACTCTAAATTTCCTACTTGATATTTCAGTCTTTCCCCTCTTTCCATCTCTTTGGGAATTCTAGGTCTTTTTACCTGTTTCTACATTTTTTATGACCCATAACACTTATCACCTCATATTCCCTATATTTTGCTTATCTACTATGTTGATTTTTGTCTGTATGTATTGTTTGATTGTATTACATGTATTACTTGTCTCCCCCATTAGCATGTACGCGCCACAGGGCAGCCATTTTTAATATTTTCATTCTTTTTATTATTTCATATTGAAAGCATCTAAGAGAGTATTTGGCACACATAGGCACTCAAGCTTGGTGGTCTGAACTAAGGCAGTGCAGCAGTGGTAGATAAAAGCAAGTGGATTCATAAGTCATTCAGAAGGTAGATCAACAATGATCAATTATCAAGAATAATTAATAGAATGGGAGAACTGAGAGAGGGGGTGAGTTAATGTTGATAATTAGATGATTGTTTGGTGGTGATATTTCCACACACTGGATAGGAATCTCAGCAGGAGATGGTTTGGGGATAGATAATGAATCTTATTGAGGTGCCTGTGTGATATTTGGTTAAAGAATACAGTAGGTAGTGGCATATATGGGGCTAAAATGTAGATATAGAGGTATATATTTAGAAATCATAAAAATACAGATGGTAATTTAAATCACAGGATTTTCAGTACGTATAATGAGAAGAAAAGAATGCTTGTTAGAACCATGAAGAAAAATATTATTTAATGTTTGGGAAAAGAAAGTGGAGCCAAAAAAAGTTAATACGTTTTCAGAAGGTGAGAAGAAAATGTGTATATTATGAGGAAAGAAATAAAATCTTTAAGTGATGATGGTAGGGGAAAAAAGCAAAACAAAAACGGGAAAGAAGCTGAGGCTAAAGAAAAGAGAAGTCAAAACTGACGAAACGAGACGGCCAAAGAGGATGGGATTTCTAGAAGACAGTAAAAGGGATGCTAAGTATTTCGGGTACCAGTTAAATGTATATATAACTTATTTGAAAATGCAAAATAAGTGTGTGATTACTATATAAGAACATGATAAATGGAATGACTTCCCATTGTCCAAAGTACTTTTGTGTGGAAGGGAAAGAGGAACAAGTTTCAGATAATGCTTTGATAACACAAGCCTCATTCAAACCAGAGCTATACATCTTGCATGAAATATTCCTTGGTGCTCTGATTTACTAAGACCTCTTCTTAAACACACACACACACACACACACACACACACACACACACACACACAGCTTGGCATTTCCCATTCAACGCTTCTAAACTGGAATGTCCGTTTCTGCCCCATTTTCTGTTAAAATTTAGACCAGGGAAATGACTGGTTTTCTGTCCAAAATAAACTAAAGAGAGGTTTTAATGAAAAGGGTAAGTAACAGAGATGCTTTGTTCATCAAAAGTCTTCAATTTTTTTTTATCTCAGTTTCTTGTTCCCTACTCTTGTTCCATACTCATTGTGACACCAATAAATTTTGCAAACGTAAACATTAAATCTCAGACTTTTTCTGTGCAGGGATAGCAAGTAGTTGACTCTGCAAACCCTCCTTGCTTGCTTATAATTTGAGAAACAATTTGATTATGTGAGCAGGCTAACCATTGACTACACGCCAAGTAAAATGCGGGCCAAGTATTGATTATTTACTTTGGAAAAAAAAAGTTTCCGACCAAGAGATATTATGCACCGCAAAGTAAATTCCCTTTGGTTTTCTTGTACCTTTAGCACAAAATGTACTATTAGAGTCCTTTATTTTCCTTTAGTGGAATCCTGAGTAGCTATGAAGTCTGGGCTGTTTTAAAAAACTATGAATACTGATGTCTTATCCACACATGTGATGTGCCATGTTTTGGTGAAACAGGAGAACTGAAATGGTACAAAGGAATTCTTAACACAGTGAAATAAACAGCTGTAGACTAGACACAGACTGACACCAACAGTTCATCTCTGATAAACCCATTAATAAATATTTATTAAGGGCCAGTTGTAACTTAGGTATTATTGGCAGTATACATTGGTCAGGCAGATTATAAAAATAAATAAGTCTAACCATCTTCTGTTAAAACACTATGTTTTAAATTTATTGAATATTGATAGAGTCTAGGACATTGTGTTTTCAAATTTTTTAACTCCACAACTGGAAATTTTATCTATGGCTTTCTGTTGTCTGTAACAGTATAAAAGAGCTATACATCAATACATTTAACTATGTTAAATTAATAAAGAAATTGTTTTTATTTCTTCCCTCTGACCCATATTAATTCATTGCTATAATAGCAGTATTAAGTTAAGAAAATGATACACATTAAATATTACTTACCAGCAACAAATGATAAGCTCAGAACAACAAAATAATTTTTGAAAAGGTAAAATGCCTGCAGATTACTCTCTTAATAATGAGCATGGGCTCAATAAATCTACGAGTTACTTTGTGACTCCATAAGTACTCTCCCCAATTCTTTTATGATCTTTTACTGACAAGAGGCTGTGTATTTTTGCTGTGTTTATTTTTATTTTCTTGAGCGCACATGAAATCCTCTCAACTTGTCTCTTTCTTTCTCCCTAATCAACACTGCCTTTCTCTCTCTTTTTCTCTGAATGTTAGGAGATTCCTTATTTTGTTTGCCATAATGTCTAAAAACTTGAATTCAGAATTGATAACAATAAAGCAAATATTTAGAGTTGCTATCAAATGAAGCCTTGAGTTTTCTAGGATTAAAATTATGAATAAGGTACTGGAAGAAAAAAAAATCATAGACTCAACTGCAAAATCACAGCATTTAATTGGATAATAAAGAAATAAAATGTGAAGAGAAGTCATAACAGATTACAGAATATGCATAGTTTTCTTTCATGTTGGATACAGAAGAATGAGTTTGTTCAAAGTAAATAGCTTTCCACCTGGGATTTAAAAAACATAGTTGAACAATAAGTAAATGTGTCTATGTATATATACATAAATATATAGATATACAAACATACATATATACACACAAATACACACATACACATATAACATTAACACTAATGTGTTTTCAGTGGTAAGTTCCTTACCTTTACCTGTGTTTTGTTTTGTCTCACTGGGAAACTGAAACATCACTGACATTATAAAAAACAATGGCATACTCATCTGGAAAATAAAGAGAAAATTCATCCTTATTATATGTATAATATATAGACATATCTAATAATAGTCATATCTCTATAATCAGATTATGTCAGACTATTGTAGATACATTAGGTCTAATTTTTTCAGTAATTTTGCAAGAGAATCAATCACTTCTCTGTTTTCTAAATCCAAAAATGTCTTATTAAAGTTTAAGGCACTTGATGAATTACATTCAATTAGTACATGATAGAGCCAGAATTCCAATACTTCTTGACAAACTTTGTATGATATTCACCAAGAAATTAATGACACTCATAATCCAAGGAAATTTTTCTGGTCTCTATGACATCTTAGTAATGGGTTTGGAACCTAATCAATCAACATTTCCCTATAACTTTTCAGAATATTGCCCATTCCTCTTCTCAAATCCAAGTTCATATAGGTAGTATGAAATGGTAAGTCTTGCCACCACAATGGCAACAAAACAAAAAGACCTGATGCTTAGCATAGTTTGTATTTCAAGTGAAAGGGGAGCTCTTGCACATTACATCAAAAAGATTCTAGATGTTGAAAAACTCTGATAACTGGAAACTGGCACAGTCAGAAGATATGTCATGAAGTAGAAAAAATATAAAGTAAAACCATTTATTGTTTAGTATTTGTAGACTGAGGATGATTTTGGAAAACTTGGTACTTCAGGGAATCTTAGATACAGATACCATGTTCAGTAGCTTTAGGGCATGGTTTTTGTTTGCCTACCTTTTTCATAATAATCGTAGACCATGACTGGGGCTGGCTGAGTGTTGGACACAAAGTTGCTTTGCTCAACAGAGAAAGTGAAATTGTTGGCTGTACCAGAAACCTATAAAGACACAAATTACAAATAAATCAGCGCAGATCTGCAAAAAAAAAGAAAAATCACTGAGCAAATTATCTCCAGAAGTTCATGGTCTACCCAATTAAATAGATCTAAGATATCAATATTTTACATATTCCTATATAATGAAAAAACAATGAGTTAGGTAACATTAAATTGTATACAAATTCGAGTTCCATTGCTTATACTGAGGTGTAAGGAATTTAGTTGAAAGCAGTAATGTATGCATTTACATGAATGATAATGATGTACACATAGAAAGGATAAATTTAAAACTCATATCAGGATTTGTTGCAGTTCAAGTCAAACTATAAAAGAATAATATATTTACTCTGTGACCCGACTATGCTAAATGCCATGAGGAATGAAAAACAGGGAAATTATGTTTCTAAACTTGAGAATTATCTAGCCAAGTAGTCAAGGCATACATGAAATAATATTAGAGTAACAGGGAGAAGATGATCAGTGGGATAGAAGGACACTGATCGTTTTAATGTCATATATATATATTTTGTTTGTTTGTTTGTTTGTTTGTTTGTTTTGTTTTGTTGTTGTTGTTGTTTACAAACCCTGTCATTTCTATCTGTAAGAAATAGGATCATTCAATTCCTCTTAGAAGAAAAGAAAACCATGGAAGAAAAGTATTGCTCAACTTACATTTTCCAAGTAGAAAAGAACATGGTCAAAATTTACTTCAATCTTCATCACTTGGCCATTGTTTTCAAGCTTTGAAGCAGTTGGCAGGGAGAAATGAGAATGAATATCAAAGAGTACCATTCCAGTATTCAATGCCTCATAATTCTTATTTAACCAATTGACAGGAATCTATCTTATGGAATGTTCCCTTGTGCCATGATGTTTTCATAAGCACAAGTAGAAACTAAATAAATAAATAGACTATTAGCCATGGGATGTAATGATTGCTAAATTGCTGCAAATTAAGAATGCCATCCCTCCAGTGTTACAGCAAAAATAAAAATGTGCACTCTGAATAAGTTTGTTTAAATGAAAAATTTTATAGCTTGGTTTTGCTAAACAATCATTTCATCTATACACTATTATTTTTTCTGTGCTGAAAGATTGGGCTTCTGTTATTTACCTCCTCAATGGATGACATGACTGGAATAAACCCTGATAACATTTTCACATCAACAAGAGCCATAATGGAGTTACTGCGCAGTCCAATGTATCTGAAATTTAAAAACAAAACCATGGTTTAGACATAATTTTAGAAAAGTAACATCTATGGCAAAGGTGGTGGGTACATAGATACTAATTCGCTGTAAGTCTGGAGGAAAGGCAAAGGTGAAGAAAAAAATGCCTAAAGAAAGTCATTCTCAAACATCTGAGAATAGGCACAACTATTGTAGAATGATAACAGAGGAGATGATACAAAGCAACATAAGTTGGAGTAAATAATGAATTATCTGAACTTAGAATCTCCCCAAACCCTGTGTTTAAGATTACCCGAGGTCTCAAAGTCAGAACTTATAAACAAAGCTTGTAAATTGATATTACGTATACTTATGGCAGCCTTAGATTTGCACAACACCAAAAGGAAATCTTTGTTTAAAAGGTAGGATGTTGGTAGAATCACAGAGTAGAAATGTCCTTCAGAGATCTTCCACATCATGTCCCTAAACCTGGATAACACTGTTGAAACATGAAGTGAAGAGTTCCACAATGTATTTAGTTCTGATTTTAACTCTGGTGTTCATGAGATTATCACTTGGAAATCCTAAGAAAACCCTTCAAGCTAGTTTTCCTTAGTGTTTCTTCACATATTAGCTACAGTTGAAACTCTTTGGCATCCATATATTATATTTGAGTTTAAGAGAATTATTTTGTTTTTCTGTTCTGAAAAATAAATATCTAAAATTTTGCTCTGTACAGTTATGAAATAAGTACGTGTAGGTTTTCTCCTATTGGCCCACCTGTGCTTGTCTTTAGGAGGAAAAATAGCATCTGAGTTGTCCAAAACTGAAAGTATTTCCACACATACACACAAAAAATGGAAACATTGCTGGAATATTAGTATGGCAGAAGCTTGCAAATTATATTTGCATATAGTACAAATCGTATTTGCCTAATTCTAGTTCTGACTTAGTTTAAGATGTACTAAATTGTGGTATCTACACAGAGAGCTACAAAGTGACTATTCTATAGAAATTGCACACCAACAAGCGGACTGACTCATCATGTTTCACATCATTCATATTTTGTTATTTTGTTACTGTTTAAAATAATTCTTTTTTGATATATTACCTTTTCTCTAACCTGGGAGTTGATATTATAATGGGACACTTACTTGACGGTCACTGTCAGGTCAAAATTATGCTGGAATATATCGGAAGAGTTTTCCTTTACCATTTCCAAGGAAAGGGAAAATCCAGATGCTTTCTTAGGTAGTAGCACATTATACCTAAGGGTAGCCTAGAAAAGAGCAAATCACAAGAAAATCTATCCATTTATCCTGTAGCAAAAACTGAAGAACTTATTGTTTCTCTTATGTCCATTATTAATGCACTTTATTGTAGATCTTTACCATAAAGGAATAACACTAAAAATAATTGTTTAGTTTTCAGAAGATACAAGAATCTTTAACAATATAATTTAACAGAACTATTAGCATACTTTCTAACAGTGACATTCTCAAGAAACTTTTCAATTACCCAGTTATCCCTCAGAATAAATACCTCTTCATTAAATAACTTGCATTTTCATCTATTGAGTAGAAAATATTAATGAGAGAAAGAGTAGAAATAGTCATGGAAACATGCAAAACGGTAAAATAACACTTCATATAGAACTGAGCAGACAGTCTGACTTTTTATTAGGAAACATTTATCTCCCTCTCAGGTAGATTTCTATTACCTGGATAAATGCACAACCTTGTCCTTCCACATCTACTGTGTATTGTCCACATGCTTTTGTTAGTTCTGAACATTGGGCTAGTAAGCGGTTGTCACTGTTAACCTGGAAAATCTCACTGGCTTCTTCACTGCTAAAGGTGACAGTATTTTGACCATTAGAGAAGGTTAACTTCATGTAGCGGGTTATGGCAAGAAGACAGACAGCAGTGTCCTGCACAGAACAGTATAAGAAACAATCCGAACTCTGTTATGCTGCAGTATTAGTCATAATTTGACCATGAACTTTAAATCAATTCACAGAGATATTCCTAGGACAGGTCAACAGAACACCAAGAAGCAATATCTTAAAGAACAGGAAAATATATTTGCTTGTGCTTGTTGTTGCCATCTAAATTAATTTACTTCTACAAATCTTAATCAAATGTTAGTTTTCTAAAGGATTATAGTATATGTATAATCTCTTTTGTTGAAAATAGTGCCAAGTCTTTCCTAAACCATTAAGGTGTTATATAATTAGGTTGCCTTGGGTAATGTTTATGCCCAACTATCTTCAAAGACGGGACTCAGAATCTGGAAAGGATGTTAGGAGGTTTACTAACATATGGTTTTACTCAGAAACTCAGACTGAAAAAAGGAAAGTAAAGAGGGAAGTGAAGATTTCCCCCTCGGGAATAAAACTGCATTTTTTTGCATTTAAAATTTTTTCTTGTTAAAATATCCATCATTGTTGTTCATACTCATTTCTTCTGTTATTCATTCACTCCATTTGCTTTTGCCAATGTACAGACCATAGAAATAGAGAGAAAATTTCTCCTTGGTTGATACGTAGTTTGACGATAGTATAATCAGATACCTAACTTATCATCAACACTCTGGTGCTTGGGACAACAATCACCTCTAGATTTACATTTGTTTTTTACTATGTAAGTGGAGATATAAGTCAGGCATAAATTCCTTGAAAAGGGAGTTCATTTTATTCATTTGCATATAGAGAATTCCTAGTAGAGTGCTTGATATGTAAGAACTGCCCAATGAATAATTGTTAACTAAATGTAATAAGATTTATAACAGCAAATATTCTTCATCTTAGAAGGTGTTTTCTACAATTACCTTTGCTGTCTAAATTATTGTAGAGTAGTGTATTTTGCATTAAACATACTGTTATTAATATCAGACCCACACCAATCACCTGGGTGGAAGAGAAGCCTCCATAGGAATTCATTTGTTGGGCAAGCCACTGCACAATCTTACTAGCATAAGTAAGGTCAGGAGTTTGCTGGGAAACGACAGCCAACAGCACATAGCAAGTCTTCTCAGTCTTTGCAGAAAGTGCCCCAGGAATAAAGAATGGGAATGCATCTTTCTTGGGTCTCTTTGCGCTTTCCCAAAATATCATGTTATCTGAGAAAAAGAAAAAAAATTTCACATAGTCCCTATAAAGAGAAATGGTTACACATAAGAATGACACAAATTCCATTCTTGGCCTCTGTTATCGGCTGAATTGCTCCCCTCAAAATTCGTTCATTCAAGCCCTACTTCCCAGAACCTCAGAATGCGATAGTATTTGGAGATTGGGCCTTTAAAAATGTGATTAAGTTAAAACAAGGCAGTTAAGGTGGACCCTAATCCAATCTAATTGGTGCTCTTATCAAAAGAGGAAATTTGGGGCTGGCCGTATGCGCATTGGTTAAGAGTTGGCTTGGGAGCGGGAGCTCTGAGCAGCAGGGCCGCAGTTTGGATTCCACATGGGCCAGTGACGCTGCGCCCTCTACAGCTAAGATGGTGAATGACAGCTCTACCTGGAGCTGTGCTGCCGTGAGTCACCGGCGATGGTGTAGGCTGCACAGGGCTGTAGTGAGCTGCCTTGAGCCACCATGAGTGGCTGTTCAGTGGCCAGCGACCGATTGCCTCACCCGGAAAGTGCACAATGATCACAATACCAACATGGGCCAGTGAAGCAATGTCCTCCAGAACTAGGCTGAAGAACAAAAGGATAGCAACTTGTCTGTCCCCCTTCCCTGATTCCCCAATAAAAAATCTTTTAAAAAAAGGGGAAATTTGGACACATGAAAGGGACACCAGGGATGCACAGCACAGAAAGCAAAACAAAACAATGTGAATGTGGAGGGAAAGGATGGCCATCTACAAACCAAAGGCAGAGGTCCCAGAAGAAACCATACCTGCTGACACCTTGATCTTGGAATGCTAACCTCCAGAACCATGAAAAAAATAAATTTCTGTTGCTTAAGCCACCCAGTCTATGGTATTTTGTTATGGCAGCTTTAAGAACCTAATATAGCTTTAAACAGCAACTTACTAAGGTAAAAAATGGTATGTGATTAAGTTTTACAAGCAGTTTTTATTATCTAAGCTGTGGTCACTATGCTTGATTTCCTTTATTTTACTCATTTAAGAAGAAACGCAGAAAAGAGAAAGCAGAAAACGGAAAATATATAATGTTCTTTAAAAATAAAGGACCGCTCAAATAAAACAGACAACAAAACAAAACAAATAGATTCACAGACACAGAAAAAACTAATGGTTGCCAGATGAGAGGTTTGAGGGGCTGGGTGAAAAAAGGTGAAGGGATTAAGAAGTACAAATTGGTAGTTATGAAATAGTCACAGGGATGTAAAATACAGCATAGGAAATATAGTTAATAATATGGTAATAACTATGTAGGGTGCCTGGTGGGTACTAGACTTATCAGGGTGATCTCTTCACAAATTATATAAATGTACAACTACTATGCTGTATACTTGAAATTAATATAAAATAATACTGAATGTCAACTGTAACTGAAAAATAAATAAACAAATAAAGTTAAAAAAAGATAAAATGCCACTCGGAAATTCCATAAAAAAAAATAGACTCATATTAGTAAAGACAGGGTTCCTATATGATTACTAAGTAATTTTCATCATCTCCATTAGCAAAAGTGAGTAATAATACTTACTTATTTTGGTAGCAGATTTATCCAGGATCTGGAGTAAGAATTCCACTTTCTTCTCTTTTCCAGCTAATGCAAAAGCATAAGCTAGCATTGCATGACTATAGCCATTGGTGACTTCATTTTCCAATGCTTCCTCTAGGCAGAAAAGCCCATGTCGTAGAGCAGGAAACTAGTCATGAAGAAGAAGAATATATTTTAAAATAATATCTGAATACTTTATAAGTTTGCTGAACATTTAAACTAATCATTCTTTATACTCTAAAATATATCCTTGAAGTATATTTTGCATACAAACCTGTTCATATATACATATGCTATATTTTATAAATATCATTAAAATTAATTTTAATGGATTACTAGTATTTGAGGCATAAAAGTTAGTAATATGTAAATGGCAGTCTCTACATCTGATCAGTCATGTTCTAGTGAATAGTATAAATTTCTTCTATGTGGCAAGAATATAAATTTACTTTTAGACCTAAGATATTTTACTGTAATGCCTAAGATAGAAGCTTATATTTCTAAAGATTTTTTTTGAGATATACCAAATGACTCTGAAAGTTCCTAGTATCTTATTTCAGGAATAGATTTTGCAATCAGATAATTTGATCCTTGGATTGGGAGGCAGCCAAGATGAACAACACTTGGGTTGAAATGTTTGCACACTGAATTGGTTAGACAAACAGAATACTAGGTTATGATTATACTTAAAGCATGAGTTCTTAATCTGAATTTCATGGCTGAACTTTGGGAGATCTGTAAATACCTGACATGGTATGAAAAACTTGTGTATGTGTGCATACATATACTCTCCCTAGGGAAAAACCCAATATTGTTCATCAAAGGTTTCTACGAATGAAAAAAAAAAGTTTGAGTAACACCAGGTGAAAGAGAGATAATGAATGAAATGTTCTTTTGAGGTTTCATCCAGTCTAAGAATTTCCAATCAGTCTAAATCTATGGTCTATTTACTATGCATTCAGCTGACTGAAAGTAAAGATGATGAGAATCCTTACAGTGAAATTGAGCCCAGCTTCAAGGAACGCTCCAACAACGTATGCAGTGAGCAAAATGTCCTCTTCATCTCCACCCTAAACAGAAAGGAACAATGAGCCCTACAGAGTAGTAGAGCACGAAAGAATAGCCACTCTTTTGAAGTGAAACTAGGTATAAAAGAAACACTGGAACATTATTCATAAAACCCCTGAAAATATGTAATTTTTAAATTAAATGTTAAGTAACCACACTATCTGAGCAGGAATCTATCACAATCCAATGTAATAATGAAATAAAATGTGCAATTAATCTCGAGTACTAAATGACATATATAGTTGTATTTATATGGCCTGGTATTAAGCTTGAATTCCAAGCAATTCATATGAAAAGTCATATTTTACTTTACTTGCTATTAACTTGGAAAAGCATACAAAGAATTTTTCATGAGATGGAACAGAAAGTTGCTGTGAAGTTTCCTGAACATCCCGGGCAAAATATCCTAGGAGGTAACAATAGTCAGGTCTCATAGATTCGTTTTTTTTTTTTTTTAAAGATTTTATTGGGGAATTGTGGGAGGGAACAGCACTGGAGAATTGGGGAAGGGGAACAGACAAGTTGCTGTCCTTTTGTTCTTCAGTCTAGTTGTGGAGGACGTCACTTCACTGGCCCATGTTGCTATTATCATTGCACTCTTTCCGGGTGAGGCAGCTCAGTCGCTGGCCACTGGACGGCTGCTCACGGTGGCTCTTGGCAGCTCTCACCGGCTGCTAGCTGCTCACTCTGGCTGCCAGCCTCTCACGGTTGCTTATGGCAGCCCACTGCAGCTTAACTGCAGCCTATGCCATTGCCGGCAACTCATGGCAGCCCAGCTCCAGGCCAAGCTGTTGTTCACCATCTTAGCTGTAGAGGGCGCAGCATCACTGGCCCTCATGTGGGATTCGAACTGGGGCCCTGCTGCTCAGACCTGGCGTCCCAAGCCAGCTCTTAACCAACACGCCAATCGGCCAGCCCTCTCATAGATTCTTGCATTGTAAACTTAGAAAAACATTTATAAGTTATATCATTTGCAAAATGACACTGCATAAAAATCTTCTAGGAAACCTAGACATGAAATCAAGTAGTGTCCACACAAGAGATTCTGATTCAAGAAGTCAGGAATGAGATATAGGGAAATGGATTTTAACAGGTGCTCTAGTGTACTGACACAAATAACAATCAGGTGGCATTTGGGATCCACTGATCTAGTATAAACCTTTTGTTTTACCTATTTAGGCAAAAGGTATCTGCTCTCTTCTTCAAAAACAAATATTTTTGAGGAGCTCAGTTTTCAAGGTGTAAATAACTACAGATGGTGAACAATAAAGTAAGATGTGGGGGCCCGCAGCACACTTAATTTGTAGCAAGCTGTATTACTATTCCTCTTCAGTGCAAGTTTTCATTTTTCCCTTGCTTCTTTCTCCCTCCCAATTCAATACACACACACACTCACACACACACAATTATGGAAAAACGATTGGGTAAAATCAGACAAACTGAAATAGTGATCAATAATTAGTTCAATAAGAAGATGTGGAGATGTTTTGGAAGAGAACTTTGAAAAGTTCTGATTTTTCTACATAAGAACAAGCACTCTTTTCTATCAGGTCCTTCTGTTGTGAAAAATAGGTTTGGAATACTTTAAAGATTTTTTTCCCCCCGCACTACATTAATAGTAAAGCAGTTTGAAAACAATTCACATTAAAATTAAATACCATACAGAGTTGTCATTCACCCATATTTTGAAGTGGATTAGCTTTATATTCCAAAATCCAAGAATTAGAGTGGGGATTATGAAGGAAACAGAGGCAAAGTCCAGGATATTTCAGGGGACATCAGGGTATGCTAAAGTATCATGATCAGGGGTTGTGTTTCCAGAGGGATAAAGGAAAGGACACAGAGGATGGGATGGAGGTGAAGAGCTATTTGCAAAGAAAGGAAATCAGAAGGAAGGGAGAATGCCAGTGATTTACTTAAACATGGACAAGAAAAGGGAAGGAGTGATTACTATCAAGGACAAAGTTCATCTCATTTGCATATTGACTTAGGGCAAGCTAGGCCTTGTGCTTTGATTTGAGAGGATATTGGAAGAGTGCTTCACTGAAACAATGTAAATTGCTAGATGTTCTCCCTCCAACTTTCTTGCTATCCTTGAATAGGAATGAATGATCTAGTCAAGGCCCCTTTCTTTAACATATTGCCTGGCACTCCAGATTTATGTTTCCTCTCTAAGTCCCTTTTCTCTTCCCTCTCTCCCATTTTCAGTTTATCTACTGAAAGAGACTGGTTCTGTGGAAGGGCTAAAGACAGTAAGGCAAATAATAGATTCTTGCGGAATTATATCTGGACTGTGCTTAACAAGCAAGCAGCGGGAATGGTGCTGTTGACCAATACACCACAGGTCTATGACTGCAGCAGACTCAGAAGGGGTAATATTCACACAAAAAATGTTCATGTTCCAGGTTAGTCAGGCCAGAGGCAGGGAAAATACATAGGCAAAGCAGCAAGGAAAGCCTACTTTTGTTCATCTCTTACCTCCCAAGCATTGTGGAAAAGCTTGCCATCACTTTTAAAGCAGCCATTGCTTTCCTGTTGGCTTGAAAGCCAGATCAAGGTCTGTTGTTGAACTTGTTCATCAATGAAAACATATTTCTTCATTCCCTCTAAAGTCTTAAAAGTAAGTGCACTGAGCCTGTAATGCAAATTACCAGTTAGACAAAGTTAGATAAGAAAGAAAAGATGATGTCAGCTGCTCAACAGGTTTATCACCTTTGTTCCCTTTGGTTAATGGATGCAGCTAATTTGTCTAATGTTGACTATAATGAGTCTTTGTTGATAGTGGCTCTTTCCTTTGGCTTAGTAACATGTTTTGAATAGCAATACGTGAAAATAAGAGGAGGTAATTTCCAGCATGTTTACACACAAAATTCTTGCTATATGGTTCATTAGATTACCCACATGTGGAGAAACAGAGTGAGTGTAATTAGATGCTGTGTGGTCTACATGGGACTCTGAGAAGCGCAGACTAAGCTGTGGAATTTTCCATGGAGTTAACAAGTTGTGGAAATAGAGGGGGTGTCATTAAATTTGCCATGAGACTTGAGGTATATTGTGTTAGAACTGAAATAATAAAATATTTTAGTTTTATCTGATTTACCCCTGTAAATTCACTTTGAAATCCACTTTGCTTTTTAATCCCTACTGAACCCTATTCCCCTCATTTGCACATGAGCCCTTCTCAGATCATTCCTACATTATTTAAAATAAAATTTTTTTGTCTCACCATATGCTTCCTTTCTGATTCCTCTGCGGAAACATACTATATGAGCCATCATAATTTTTGAAAGACAACTGCTTTTGATAACCTAAAATACAACATTGCAGGAAGTTATTTTTTTAATCTAAGCAAGTTAGAAAAAGAATGATGTAGACACAAAACACCTGTGTTTTGGTGTCAGACAGACATAAATTACTAGGATGATCATTTCAACTTAATTTCTGAAACTCAAGTTCTCTATCCATAGTGAGGAAAAATAGTTCTAATCTTATAGGGTTTTAATGACAAATACAAGATGACATGTGACTAAGCCTAGCTCAATAATTAGCATTTACTAATCATTTAATATCTTTTAATTGTTATTTTACATCAGTGTTATCTTTCTGAAAAAAAAACCAACAACCCAAAACAAAACAAAAAACAAAAATGCCTAAATAAATCATACCCCTGGACTTTTCTTTAACATCACACCCTTTTTCTACATACAAATTCAATCATTTCATTGTAATGGAACACAGTTGAAAGACAAATACAGAAGCTGATAAATGAACCATTTCTAGCTACTATAATAGCAACAACAACAAACAAGGTAGCTTGGCAAAATACTAGGCATTTAAAAACTGGCCTTATTATTGGAAACATTACAGTTCTAAAGGGTGAAACTAGATGACTACAAAGGTATTAAAGTCTAAAAAGCCCCCAAAATACCAAACATAAAACACAAAAACATAGCTCGGACTCATGAGTACCTCAGTTCAGATCCACTTTTTCCCCATGAGACTGCCTTAAAAATAAAAGCTTTTTGACACCTTGGTATCAGTAACAACTGATTTCATCTATTATGAGCAGAAACTACTTAAATAAATCTTCTCACCATTAGATAAGACCAAAAAAGCCTTAGATTTCACTTCCTCTGTCAATTGTTCAGTAAATTTCAGATAGTCAAGGACATAGGTATCAGATGCTAGAAGGGCAATACTCGGCTCTCCAGAGCCACAGGGCATTTGGAGAAGATTCTCCAGGTTCTGCATTGCAAGTCCTAGCACATCCCCTAAAAACAGGAAAAGCAGGAAGTTACAATTACTTAAAGTTGGCATCTCAGCGTTAAATAACTATAGATAATAGAGGCATAGTGGAAGTAGAAAATATTTCAAATTGAATCTAAAAGGTGGAAACAAGGCCATTTTTCATGAAATAATTCTAAGGAGATAGACATAAAGGGTGAGGTTAAAGGGGCTTCTGGTATGAAAATTATTTCTGCAAATCTCATTACCAGAAAGTATGTTTGCTTGCTGGTTTGTTTTTTGAGAAACTGACTCTATGAACTGTAAACTGTGATCCATCCCTTCCTAAAAAGTGTTAATGTTAATGATAGATGTAGAAGTCTGACTTTTGTAAAACAGATTTCTCCTATTACTGAAGAAATGTTTGGCATCTTTAACAAGCAAAGATTCTTCTGATTCTCCAAAGGGGAATTTAATATTTCACATTAATGGGCTGTAATAGAACACTTTGTTTTCTAAATAGCAATTACCATCCACCAGAACAAGTGCTTCCCGGGAAGATTTGAAAATGGTACTGTAATTCTTTCAGATCCCATATACAAACAAGCATAGAGGATAGTCCTCAATAATAATAATTCTCTCCAATGGATGGCATGAGAAAAATCTCTCCATCCCGTTATTTTTAAGGAACTTTTAAAAGACCACCTCAAATCAAGATTTTTAAATCATTGTGAAACACAAAATTTAACCAACTTACCCACAACAGTGAAAAAGGCCCTTGCCGATCCTTCTACCACATTGTGCGGCAAATCCAAAACTATCTGTGTGGAGGCTTTGGTACCTGGAAAGAAAATATTAATAAAACAAATAATGTAATGGCTTCCTTTTATAAACAGTAGCAGAAGTTTGGGGGACAAACATATTAGGAAATATATTCCATTGTTTTGATTCTATAAATTGCTTTTTAGAAAAGATGAAATGGAAGTTTAGATTTAGCTTGTAATAGCAATACATTCACAGAATGGTATATATAAATCTCTGTGTTAAATAATGACTTCTATTCTCAATTAGTTTATTGCCTAAACTGTTTAGGAATGAAAAAAATATTTAAAAAATAAGCCTACTGGCTATGACATATAAAACAGCGCATACAAAAGGTAAAGTTAGAGAATCCTATCAAGCATTAAAATCATATCATTGTCAAGCAGATAAAACAATACTCTTGATTACCATCAAACAGGGGCAATGATTGAGGGGCAATGATTTATCTATGGGTTGTTTCATCCCAAGAGTAAAAAAAAGCAAAGGTTACATTATGTGCTATCTGGGCATAATCTTGATTTCCCACTGTCTAATGTTGTGCCAGTCATGTGACAAAAGGAGCCAAAAATATACAAGATGGGAAACATTGGCTGAGGTAGACCACTGTCACTGGTGAACTAAAAAAAAATAAAATAATGTAATAAATATACTTTTTTTTTTTTAAGTTGAAGAAAAAGAAGAAGAAATACATTTCAAGAAAACAGAAGCAGGCCTGAACAGTAGTAGAGAATGGCTCAAGGGCCATTATTAGAAAAGAAAGTACACTCCAGAGAGTTTGGAGTGGGCCCCGAGTAGAGGCAAGGCTCAAAACACTCAAAAAAGGCCATAAATATACTTTTTGTTTGCTAAAGTTATACAATGAAGACAGGGCATGAAATAAAGTAATTCCCCTTTAGGTATTTAGAATGAAATCACTGAGGTACTCAGCATGGCAAGTGGACTAACATGGAAGGAGAAGAAATAAAGTGATCCTGTTGATAAATTTTCTTTAGGATGAATTTGACAACCTAAAAGATCCTCTTACCTTTTGTACAGATAAGGAAGCTTTGAGTGATTTCTGTTTCAATACCTTCAGGCTGTCGGAGAATAAACAAAAACGAGCACAAATTGATGAGTCTGGATCATCTTTACATGAAGGAAAGGTGATCAAGCACCAGCTTACACAGGCATGGCTGGACATGTTTGTCCTTGGGAGGAGATCCATTAATTGTCTCCTTCTGTTTATATCTGGAAGCCACTGTACATTACCAATGCCCGTAGGGGGCCATGTGTCCCCATAGTTAGGACAGAGATAACTTTGATGTCATTGTGGGACACTCTCAGCTCCTTTGAGCCTGTCTGGCATCTCCAGTAGACAAATAAAAGTGTTTTGCAGAGTAGGAACATGCCAAGAGGCGAGGTGAGAATACTTTTACTGACAAGCGTTGATTTTTTTTGAGGACGATGAGAACTACACAGGAGTGTAGGACTAGTAGATCTGTCTCAGATTTGAGTCAGTAGAAAAAGGAAGGGAAAAAGAAGTGTTCAGGAAACCTCACGAGTCCGGGGCAAACAAAAAAAAAGTCATCAAGCCTGTTTCAAGTGATAACTTTTACTGTCCTGGGTCAGGTATTAATTAGAAGAGGATGAGTTTCATTGCTTTTTAATTCATTTAAAATGACATGTCTTGCATCAAAAGTAACTATGGTCAATTAGTTAAGTCTCTTCAAGGAGAATGTCTTTTAATATTTAACCTATCGGATAGTGTCTATTTCTTATCTGGAAGAGCTTGGCAGTTCTGCATGTACATACCTCTACCAACAAACTTTTGACCACAGTATCTTTCCAGTTTAGATTTTGCTGCTCAGTTGCTCCATCTGGGCAAGCACTACTTTGTTTGGACTCAGCAACTACGGTGACATTCACTTTGCCTGGAAAACATTGCCAAACAAAGGTTAAATTGACCATTGGCCTCTTCTGAAATGAGAAATAATAAAAGTCTGTTGAATTGGATGAATTGAATTCTATCATATTTATGCTTAGACCAAAATAACTTGCTCTTTTTCTTGACTGGACATAATTTGGTATGTTCTATTTTACTTCTTTCAAGATTCCTTATATTAAATAAGTGACTCATTTACTTAACTGGAAGTTAAGAAATTTAAAGAAAAATAATAATTCTGCAAAGCCAACTGAACCATTTCATTGATATTGACTGTTTATAAAGGTTATATATGACAATATAGGGACATAACATTAGATAACCAGAGTTCCTAATTTTTTTCCAAAATCAAACAAACAAAAATACTAAAATATGACATAGTGGATAGGGCACTGGATTTAAATCAAGTGCTAGCAAGGTATCCACTGTTTTTAAATAAAACTAAACTCCAGTTTTCCTACTTATAAAAATTAGAGGATTAAAAAACATATTTATTTTGGTTTAATACCTTCTGCCTATGTACCAATATATTATCCTTGTTTTTCGTTTCTTGGTGTGTTTTGTTTCTTTTTTTTTTTTAGGAAGCCCTTAATACTCCACTCTTAGACCTGTGTCCTCCACTTCATGCCATAAAACCATACAGGTTAGTATAGTATTCTATCTCAATTGCCAGGGTAAGATTTTTGAAGACCTCGTGTAGTTAGAATAATTGAGAAACTGAAAATCTAATTGGAAAAGTGGTCTTTGGCAGATCAACATCACAGGAGAACTAAAATGAGCTGACAAAATACTTTTTGTTGCTAAAATAATACAATGAATATGGGACATGAAATAGAGGAAATTTTAATGACAAATTAGTGATAATGAGTATCATGTCTCTACCACATCTAGCATTTTTTGTTTATAGACTCTTTCTAACTCTTCCCTTCCCTTATATTTTCAACAAGACACTTTCAAACTTATTTTTTTATATTGTAGATAATATACGCAATGAAACAATACTTTTCTCAGTGCTTGATCTCTATCCAAGTGTTCAACGTTTTTGGTGTCTCATGATATATGATATATTCTGTAAATCTGCAAGTCCTGGCAATCATTGTGCTTGAGAAAAAATTTTTGTATAGGATACAGGTTCATGATGATAGGTGAAGGAGCAAACGAGAAGTGAAGGAATTGGTCAGTATTCATTAACATATGGCCATCATTTGGGATAATATATAGACTTGATAGGTCATGCAAATTGACATGTATATCATATTTTGATCATGTTACGCTTTTATAGAAATGAAGGGTGGTTTTGCTCTACACAAGCATTTGCAACCAGAAATTATATTATAAAAATAGGATTTTTGATGGAGAATTTTAAAAAAGAATTAAAAATATGATGGAGAAAAATGTGTTTATATAGAGAATTTAAGGAAAATAAAGAGAGGTAATAAAAAAGGTTGGTATTCCATGACAGATTGTCATAGACACAGCTGCTTACCCAATTTCTTAGGTATAAGAGTCCAGACATATGTTTTCCTCTCTCCAGCTTGAAGAACCTCACTGCCATTGTTTTCAGGGGTCTGGATATTTGCCTCAAAGTTCTGAGATGCTTCCAGTTGAACAGAAATCTAAAAAAAAAAATAGCCATGGCAATGAGGGTGGCACTCTAAATACTTTGCTGTTAACTATTCCTCCTCCCATCTTGAGAAAATTCTGCTTTACTTATTTTGTTTTAAGTTAGCAAAAATAAAAGATACCAAATGACTCCTTTCACAAGAAGATAAATATGGTAGAACACATATCATTATGAAATGACATCCTCAAAGCAGTATTTAAATCATTGATGTGAATTATAGCAATTGCTTTTGTTTGAGGACTACAGAAACAAGTCATCACTTTATAGTACCATTTTGCATTTGAGAATTAAAAAATATGGCAATATTCAAGGAAAATATTAAGGAATGTCTTGCCCTTGTTAGTTTTTTGTTTTCAGAACAAAGGAAACAACTTACCTCTACACATGTATTCAGGTAGCTGAAGACACTGACAATCACATCAGATTGTTCATTTCGAACAACTGAAAATGGTAAAGTCATTTCAACAAAGAAAGGTTGGGAGACTTCCAGAGCAATTGTTGATGAAATGCCAAATCCAGCATCTCCATTCACACAGTAGCCATTTGTCTCCCATCGAGTCATAGTGTCAGGGATGAGGAATGAAAGATTTGCTGAACCTGAGGAACTACAAGTCTAGATTATTAGTGAAATGCATTTTTTGGGTAAATCAGGAAACTAAATTTAATCTAGAGCAAGCAAAAAATTATTAATTGAAGGTTAAAAATGAGTTATAGGGCCAGCTGAGTGGCGCGTTGGTTAAACGCTAGCTTGGGACTCCAGAGGGCCCTGGTTCGGATCCCACATATGAGGGCCAGTGACACTGCCTTCCACAGCTAAGATGCTGAACAACAGCTCAACCTGGAGCTGGGCTGCCACGAGTCACCGGCGACAGTGTAGGCTGCAGCCCCTGCGGCAGTGGGTTGCCATGGGCTACCGTGTGTAGCCAGCAGCCAGCGTGAGCGGCCAGCAGCCGCAGTGAGCGGCCGTCCAGAAGCCGGCGACTGATCTGCCTCACCCGGGAAGAGCACAATGATGGTGCCAACTTGGGCCAGTGAAGCAACGTCCTCCACAACTAGACTGAAGAACAAAACGACAGCAACTTGTCTGTTCCCTTCCCCCAATTCCTCAGCGCTGTTCCCATCCCCCCAATTCCCCAATAAAAATCTTTAAAAAAAAATGAGTTATAGTGTTTGGACGGGCATTAGATAAAAGTCTTGTGAGCTGTATTTCTATGAAATTTAACCTTAAAAAGGTCATGTTTCTTTAAACACCACATTATTATTATTTTTAATTGAGACATCTTACATCTATCAGCATGAAATTAATAAAAGAGAAACAAGGCTGGAGAAAAAAAATCTGTGGTTAGGACACATAAATGAATGGTATATATTTTACAAAAATGGTATTGCTTTATATACCCAGAAATAAAGTTTAATAAACAATAACAAGAAGAAAATAGAAATATAGACACATAGGAGAAAAAACTTAAAAACTCACTTGACACTGACGAGGTCCCATATCCATGTCTCTGGAAAGTTTGCTCTTACTGTTTCTGTCATAGCCCATTCTACAGAGTCAATGTTCTGTTTCATGACTTCACCAGGTAAAAGAAAAGAGAAATGCATTATTTAGAAAGAATAAAAGTACATGTTTCAATGACACACACCTATAAGCTACATCTTTACCACAGATACTTAATGTGAAGCAGTATTGGGATTTTCTCCTGGGGCTCATTACCTATAAATGTACATCTCAACCTAGGCATCAGCATTTCGATGCTCAAATCTCTCCCATTATTGAAAATAACACAAACAAACAAACGATCAGCCTGCATTGTTTTTCCAGAGCCAAATTTTGAGAAAGTGTGGTCTATTCACTGAATCGTGTGTCTCATCTGAAATCCTGGTTTCTGCCAGAAAGCAGTCTAGTGCCTGCAAATTCTTCTATGCTAACAATTACTTTCACTCAAGCTTCTAATGACATTAATATTGCTAATTATGAAGAACACTTTTTTTTTCACTTGCTTGGCCTCTAGACTGTATTTGACATTCTTATAATCACTGTGTCCTTCTCAAAGAGTCGCTATTGTTATCTTCCATAACATCACTTCCTTCTAGTTTTCTTCTCATCTCTTTGGTCGCTCTTGTTTTGCCGTTCTCATTTGAGGATGTAATCTCCTCATCTTTGACATGTCCCTAAGAGCTCTGTTTTTATTCCTCTTCTTATTACTGTGCACTGTCTCCCACCGATATCCTCACAGGCCTCATTACAATGCTTATGCCGAGGACTCCAAATTTGTGTCTCCCACCTGGACCTCTCTTCTGAGCTCCATGTTACACCTGCAACGTGCTTGGGCATGTTTCCTTTTTTGATGTTTCACAGGCATTTCAAATGAAACTGTTCCAAAAGTAAACTCATGATATATCCTGCCCTGCTTCTCCCCAGTGTTTCCCATCTCTGTGAAAGGTACCAAAACCTATCCATTTACCCGAATCAGAAATCAATGCATTGTGCTTGACCCTTCCCCCCACATCCTGCATTTCCTATCATAACCAACCAAATGAAAGCAGCTTGAAAACAGTTTTTATAGTAGTTCAAGCACCACTGTCTCTCAACTCAGTTACTAGTCCAAGTCCCAATCCTTTTTTCTACAGAGCAGCCAGAGACATCTTTTGAAAACACATATTAAATTGTCTGCCTAAAACTTGTCAATAGCGTATTATGCATTAAAATGAATTCCAAATTCTTTAAATGTCCTACAAGGTCTTCATGATCTGTGTGTTTATCCCTTTTGCTTTAGCTGTCTTTACTCTTGCCCTTGAACCATGCCTTCTGCCATTCTGAAATGCTTTTAGTTTCTTTTTTATAGTTCTTTCCTCTCTGCTTGCAGCACCCTTCTAACTCTTTTCTATTCTATTGATCTTTTCTATTGATCTTATTTTTATTTAATGCACTCTTTCCAGGTTTTGGGAGTTACCTGTTTCACTGTAAGTCTTCCCTGTTCGACTAAAAATTCCAGGGAAGCAGAGATTAAGCCATTGTATTTACAATATGTAACTAATTTCCTGTCCTCAATAAATGCTTGTTGAATGAATAAATGAATAACTGAAGAAAGAAGAGATTAAAATAAATGACTTTGAGTTTCAGTACATTTTATTTCAGCACATTTTAGTCAAAGATACTAAAAACATTTAGATGTTTCTGATAAAGCTCAGTAAATATGGTTTAATTTAGTAGCAGAAAAGTAGATAGCTTCAACCTCTTGACCAGGTTGAAACTTCAAAGTAGCTTCAACTTCTGGATTTTAGAAGGCTTCTTTAACTCATTGAATCTATCCTTGTATAAAGTTGCTAAACCTTTCATTTTTCTCAAGTGGAGTTTCTGATACCCATGTTCAGGATCAGACCCACTTTATTAATGGACTAATCTCAATGGCAGCCAGAGAGATTTAAGGAGTGCTACTCAAGTACGTTCAGATCGGGAACACAGCTTTGATTTTCGTTCTATTCTGATGACCTTGTTTCATTTTGCTTCCCAGATGAAATTTCTGTATTGGAAATCTGCCTAATTACCTTATTCATCTAAGACTGTGACTTATTTTTGTGCTTACAGTCCTTCTAATAGGAAATAAAGTAGTATTTGAACACAGTTCTCTGAGCCCAGACGTTTGGCCTGAGAATCAAAATATCCTCTACCTTGAACTCTGGGAATTATGGCTTATATATAATAAGGGTATAAGGGCCCCATAGGATACATCATACTCTTGTATCATACTGACTTATAATGACTGTCCTCCCATATCATCACCCATTGCATTCTCGTATATACTTCTGATATTGTATTCTACCAATAATAATAAACTTCTTCTCATATCTGAGGCTAATTCTTCCTTTTAGCCCAAACTATTCCTATGCTGCCTTATTCTGCTTTATTTTGCAAAATGTGTAGTTGTAGCCCAAAACATGTAAAATCCAATTTTTTATAGTTTTATCCCAAATACACCCAATTCCATAAAATCCTTTTTGCTATCTCTCGGATACAAAATTCTAGATTACCCACATGCAACTCTAGGTGGAGCACTGTACATCAGGTCATATACTTCTCTGTCTAGATACAGTGGCATAGGGAATGACCTCTCCATTGAACATATTTCCGGTTTCCGGTAATGGAGATTGGTAAAGATTTTCAGACCCATTTCCTTCAAAGAAACAAACAACAAAAGAAAAGTGCGTTCCTTTCATGCAAGACCTAAAAAAGCCCTATCAGCTACCTTATAATAATAAATATATGTATTTCCTTTTCTAGCAAGGATCTGGGATTTAAAAAGTCAAGTCACTTCTAGTTGATATATGAAAAAAATCTCTAATTTGGAAGAAAAACGATAATCAGTCTGATTTATCTAGCACTCCTCACTATGTGCTAACATTTTGCTAAGAATTTTATATCATTTTCCATTTGCTTCTAAGGGAAAAATAAGATAAGCACTATCATTAGTTTAATTAACAACACACATACACAGAGTCAATAATTTGGAGAGCTGGGACTTAAACTAAAGTCTATGCCCATTTTCTTCTATACCTAAGTCTTCAGTTATAAAGATCCTTTCATGGAGGTCTCAGCATATCTAATTGATAACCCAGGTAGGATGGAGCCCCAATTATATTCTAGCCTCTTGATTTGAAGAGTTCTGCATAAGACATCACAATAAATTGAAGACGATCTCATTACTTCAAACATGAAGTTTTATAATTTTATAACAAAATTTATTATTTTATTTGCAACAAAATAAAAAAAAACAGCAAAAATTAATATCTCCTTTTCATGACAATTTCCAAGTGTTCTTTAAGGAGATAATTGACACCGATCTCAAAGAATAGAAAAAAAACTACATAATTAATAAATATAGATACACATTATGAATATTAAAATTAAAATGGAGATAAAATAATTTTTAAAATCTTAGGTGATCTTACCTTCACAATATCATAGGTGTCTCCATCCCCATTGTTGCTAACAGCTGTGTAATACAAACCATTATAAAACATATCCTTCTGAGGAATGCAAGGGTCTGATTTGCTATCATCAAGGTTGAGACCATAATAGAAATAACCATAGAGGTCTATATTTGGAAGCAGGTTGTACACCTATAAGAAAAAAAAATCACATGTTTTCTAATGATTTTTAGCACTTCTTTTATTTTTATGAACTTGACAAACTTGTGCCATAACCATTTATTCTTGTTCTTTTCTTTTATAGCATAGCTATAACACTGAATCTAACACTATTCTTTAGAAGAGGAAACCTTCAATTGTAGGTGATCAGTGACATGTTTACAAAACTTTTCAGCTTTGGTGCAGACATTAGGATAGCATGTAAGAAAGAGAAGCCTGAAGACCTATGGCTTAATCCAAGGCCTAGTGTACAGATAATTTGCTGCAATTCTGAAGCTAGAATTCTCAAGTCTGGAGGAAAAGGGTGGCTGCCCGATTCTAAATCTTCTCACATATCCTTTCAAAGAAAACATAAAATCAAAGAGAAGTAATAAAGTCCATGACATGTATCTTTAACATTACTAGGATACAGATAATATTGTGACCTTCAAATTATTTGTTAGTAGAGAAATAAACACCAAATTCCAACAGAGCTTCTACTGCTGCTGAACATCTGAGGATACGGAAAGCTGAAGAGGGAAGACTTAAGAGAGTACATGAAAAAAGAGGAGAATGGCTTGGAGAAATTAGAGGAAATACACGCCAAGTCAACTCCAGATAAAAGTACAACATTAAGTGTCAAAAAAATGAATAATAGTCCTCAGATGTATCGCTACCAGGCTAGGAAACAGGGAAAGGCTTGAAAATAGTGAACGGGCCTGGACGTGGCAGCTTCCAAACACAAAGGCTGATAGGAAATCATCAGATCATTCAATAAGGTGTGGTGACCCTTGGAAACAGAGCACTTAAAGGAGGGAAGGTTGTAAGAGGGTAAAATCTAGGACACTGCAGAAACAAAAGAGGAATAAAATATGCTAATTTCTCCACTCCTATTTCTATCACCAACAACATTTTTATTAAAGAAATTGCATTTCACAAAAACAACAAGGAAGATTACTCTTTGTCTATGAACACTGTCCACAAAATATCAAGAACTGGGAAAAATTAATTCTAACAAAGCTGCTGTAAGATAAAAGAAGAAATAAACCCTAAAGTATTAGGAGGTCAAGAAAAAAAAATAGATTGAAAAAAAATGTTAAAAAGTAGCATAAGAGGGCCGGCCGAATGGCACGATGGTTAAGAACTGGCTTGGGACGGCAGAGGGCCCCGGTTCGGATCCCACATATGAGGGCCAGTGACACTGCCCTCCACAGCTAAGATGCTGAACAACAGCTCAACCTGGAGCTGGGCTGCCGTGAGTCACCGGCAACCGCATAGGCTGCAGCCTCTGTGGCAGTGGGTTGCCATGGGCTACCATATGTAGCCAGCAGCCAGCGTGAGCAGCCAGCAGCTGCAGTGAGTGGCTGTCCAGAAGCCAGCGACTGATGTGCCTCGCCTGGGAAGAGAGCAATGATGGTGCCAACTTGGGCCAGTGAAGCAATGTCCTCCACAACTAGACTGAAGAACAAAAGGACAGCAACTTGTCTGTTCCCCTTCCCCCAATTCCCCAGCACTGTTCCCATCCCCCAATTGCCCAATTAAAAAAAAAAAAAGTAGCCTAAGAAAAAAAAACAAGAAAAAAGAATAAAAATGGGAGAAAGAGGAATTAAAACAGGTCATGGGCAAAGTGATTGAATTAGAAAACAGGCAAAGATTGAGTCTATTTATAGAGTATTTTTAGAAGGGGAAAAGAAACAATGGAAAAATGAATATTTAAAATTATAATTCAAGACAGATTCTGGAAATGTTAGGAGATCTGTGTTTACACATTGTATGGGTCCACTAAGTACTTAGTAGAACTCCCTCCAAACAGTAAATTCTGGCAGATATTTTACTAAAACTATTAAATTTAAAGTAGAAAGAAAAAAACCCTTATGCAAAAAGGACTCCAGGCGAAAAAGATTAATTAATTTACAGGGGCAAAGTAAGTAGCCTTATGTCAGAATTTTTAAAAAGCAATATTCAAGGTAAGGCAATAGTGGTGTAGCACTTTCAAGAAATTTAAAGAAAGTGGGAGCCTAGCATTTAATATACAGATAACCTGCCTTTCTCCTAACACAACTTTAGTAAAAAATATATAGTTTATGTCATGACTCATGGTTTTTAGATATTAAGTTATTAATTCATTTTTAAAGCTTTATATGTAAAACTAGATTTATTATAGAATGTGAAAAGCAAAATGCAAAATTACATTTTTCAATGAGATCTTGTTTGTAAAATATATATGCTTTCAGAAAAGAGATTTTTTAAATTACAACAAAATGCACATATATTTAAGTTTTAAGATGATGAGTGATTTTAAAGATTTCCTGCTCTATGCCTTTGTTTACTTTGCACATTTTCTACAATACCAGCTGCTATGGTCTGAATGTTTGTGTCTTCCCAAAATGTGTGTGTTAAAATCCTAATGCTCAATATGATGGTGTTAGGAAGTTGGACATTTGGGAGGTGCTTAGGTCATTAGGGCAGAACCTTCAAGAGTGAGATTAATGCCCTTATAAAAGATGCCCAAGAGAGCTCTCTTGTCTCTTCCACCATGTGAGCATACAAGAAGTCTGCGACCCAGAGGACGTCACCTGATTGTGCTGGTACCATGATCGCAGACTTCCAGCCTCCAGAACTGTGAGAAATAAATTTCTGTGGTTTATACGCTACCCATTTGGTGGTATTTTGTTACAACTTCCCAAATGGATTAAGACAATAGGTATACTTTTAATAAGAAAAAAATTGTAATTATTAGATTAATTTTACATATATCATAAATTCCCATATTTATATGTACTTCCGTTAAAAATAAAGGGAAAATATCCAACAGTTATTAACTGAAACAACTTTGGTGTGAAATGCTGAGATTTCTGGTCTGAAAATTCTTATGAAAATGTAAGATCCATTAATAGATCATAATTTTAGATGGTATCCAAGCATATCCTTCAACACAGAGATTTAACTCTAGGTTTCTACATATGTATGATGACATCTATGATTTTTAAAAATCACATTGTTGTATAATATTATCCTTAACTCATTAGAATTATCTACAGAATTATATATTGTTATGAGTGCTGGGTCATCCAAGAGAAATACATAACCCATGAAGGAACAAAGAAAGAGAATATTTGTTATTTTCAACATGTTCCATTTCCAATAAAAATATTATCTGAAGGGTTGGACTTGTAGGAGTCCAGATAAAAATGAAGACAATAAGGAAATCAGAGCTCACACTTTCAGCTGACAGCTCTTCTTCTGGTTTCAGTAGAAGAACACTTTTATCCACAGCCCGGAGTGCGCAGAACGAATCAGGGGCTGCCTGAAGATAGAGGCTAGTAGTGGAGCCAGGTAGTCCCTGCTCCTTAGAGAACTTCATGCTAACCTGAAGGAGAGGAAGAAAAGGAATGAGACTACCATCATTCTATATGAAAATAATTTGAATATATTCCACCTTTTCCAAGCAAATCTTTATAGGTTTCTGTACCCATATTTCTCCTGCCTACTCTCACCCTCAACTCTCCATACAGGGACAGTATCGTATTATCTCAGGATTGACTTTGCTATCAAAAGTTATTCATCCTCTTTGGGGATTCTCTCATCCCCTAATAATTAAATTAGACCAACAATTATTGCGAGATTACCATGTAAAGTCTATAGTAGTGAGATGAGAAGGAGATGACAGTGAGAAAACTGCTCACCCCTCTCACTAAGGGCCGGCAGAAATAGAAGAAACATCACGTTGTTGTTGTTCTTTTCTAAAATACTTTTTTAATTTTATTTTTCAATTAGAATTGACATTCAATATTATTTTGTATTAATTTCAGGTGTACAGCATAGTGGTAAGACATTTATATAATTTACAAAGTGATCCCCCCAATTAGTTTAGTACCCACCTAGCACTATACATAGTTATTACGATATTATTGACTATTCCCTACACTGTACTTCACATCCCTGTGACTGTTATGTAACTACCAATTTGTACTTCTTATCCCTTCACCTTTTTCACCCAG
Source organism: Hipposideros armiger (assembly GCF_001890085.2). Classification (NCBI taxonomy): domain Eukaryota; kingdom Metazoa; phylum Chordata; class Mammalia; order Chiroptera; family Hipposideridae; genus Hipposideros; species Hipposideros armiger. The sequence continues at coordinate 204,685 of NW_017732671.1, read as the reverse complement.
CCCTCCTACCACCCTCCCATCCTCTATAATTTCTGATTATCCCTTTTAAAACATTATTTCAGAGACTGCTCCACGGATGGTGTAGACCCCTGACCACTGCAGTGTACACCTGAAGCTTAAGTGGAATAATATTGTATGTCAACTATAATCAAATATATATATATATATATATATATATATATATATATATTGTCATGGAATATGGAGTATAGCATAGGGAATAGAGTCAATGGAAGTGAAACAGCTATATACGATGTCAGAGGTGCAACAGATTGAGGGAGGAGTGTTATCACTTTGTGGGGGGTGAAACGTGTAACTATTACACTGTTTTGTACACCTGAAACTAATACAAGAAATATTAAATAAGTAAATAAAATGTGAAACGAAAACAAAAAATCACCTTGTTTTGAAAGCACTTGTCAACCTGGAATTTGACACTGTCAGCCACAACTTCCCCACTGGGATGAAGGGTGTAGACAAGCATGACGGCCACAGGAGCCAGAGCAGCGCTGATGTTGATTGGGAATGAGAAGTTTCCATTCCAGGCTGTGTAAATAGGAGATGTCACCAACGAATACAATGCCCAAAGTTTCCCAGCTCACTGGGCATACTTACGTACAAGAGACTGGCTTATGGATAGAAAGAACAAATTGGGCTTTATTTTAAAGGCAGAGAAGTTAAATAATGGGAACTGTATCTAACAATAAAGAAGACTGCATAATTTAGGCAATTTGAGTTTTGGACATCACTTTTCTTCAATGTACTTGATGACCTGGCAATAATAGGAGCAGACTGAAATCTCCTTCATCAAAATACTTCACAGGCTGCCTTGGGCCATCCATGCTAACTGTTGCCCTCCATCCACAAATCGTAATGTTAAGCACTCTTTTAACCTAACCAAGGACTCTACCACAATAACATTTCCTTAAAAAGAAAGAAAAATGCAGGCAGAGTACGTATTAAAACTTAAATGTATTATATACACCTTTGTTTCTGATTTCCTTCTGTCCACTGAGGAAGATAGCTCCTTTGACCATCATCTATGCAGAACAAAGACAACACAATATGTGAAATCGTATTATTTAATATGATAATATATTAGATAATGAATGACCTAATGATAATTGTATTCTGTAAGATAAAGTATTTTCTGTGAACAAATTTTAAAAATGGACTTTGCACAATTTGGAAAAGAACAGAGGAAGTAGTTACAATTGATTGAGAGCCTATTATGTGCTAGAAACATGGTAAATAATATGCAATGCACCATTAAGGGGCTGCATAAAGCTCTGAAATTGTTTAGACTGTCTGGCTTCGAATCAGCCAAGTCATTTCACTTATTTGCCTCTGTTCTCTTATTGGTAAAAATGGAGATAGCCATAAGGCTGATTAATGAGTTAACACATACAAAGCCAGCACGTTGTCTTACTATTTCTGATTACATATATACAGCAGAAAAAGCTAAGGCTTAGAGAGTTTAAACAATTTGTCCAAGGTCAATTAACTTGCATGATAAATAGGAGAGGGTGGAGGATTTCAATTAAGAGTCTCAATTTCCACGTCTGTAGATTTTTACCTTTCAATATTCCTTATAGAGGCAAAATGGATAAATATGGAAACAAAACCAAAAGGGCAAATTCCTTTTATTGCTTATCAAAATCAGCCTTCCACTTTAGTCTCTGGTATCTGTCTAATATTTTACTTTCATGAAAGGTCATAAATACTTGATATGAATGATTGAATGCTTAAAATAGCAGACTCTGAAGAGTAAGTTTTTAAACGTTAGGGAAACTGAAATTGCCTTGGAACTTTTTATGTGTCCATTTATTTGCTTCTGTGTTTGTTTTCATTGGTACCTATTGTATTCACCAGCAAAGGGAGGTTGTCTCACTCAGATTAACATGCATGACTGTCGTACACATTCTAAACTGTACTGTGAAGCAGACAGACAAGATCCAAAAATCCACCAGCTGAGACTTACCAAATAAAAGAAGTTTATATTTGAATCATTTTTATATGCTTCACTGCTTAGTGAGTAATGCACAGTAACAATTTTCTGTTGATCGCATCTAAGTTGCTTTGGTTCAGGAACAATCTTCAGGAAACTGTTGGTTCGGGAGTAAAAGCGTGGGACTGAGAAGTGGGCACCCATGTACTCAGGCGTCAACCAGGTGGGAAGGTGGCAGCTCTTAGAGTGAATATATGTGGCCTGATAAAAGAAAACAAAGGATCCCAGACAAGAAAAAGCTGAAGGAGTCTTAAGGGACTTCTTTAAGAAAAACAAGAAAAAGAAAATAAAAAATATGAATAAGAAAAAAAAAAGAAAACATCTCAAAGAAAAAAATTCTCACTGCTAAAGGCAAATAAAAGCAGTGGGTCAACCAACACTAAAGCTAGTGCAAAGGTTAAAAGACAAAAATAGAAAGATCATGTGTAATTGCAACAGTAAATTAAAGGATATGCACAAACACACACACACATACACACCAAGAAGTAAAAATAATGACAAAAACATAAACGTGAAGTAAAAATGGTAGTGATTTTAGAATGTGTTCGAACTTAAGCGATCATCAACTTAAAATAGACTGTTATAAACATAGCTTGGTATATGTGAAGCACATGATAACCACAAACCAAAAATCTACAAGAGATATACAAGAAATAAAGAGAAAACAATCCAAACACAACACTACAGAAAGTCCTCAACATACAAGAGAAGAGAGAAAAAGAATAAGAAAGGGACAGAGAAGACTGCAAAAACAAACAGAAAACCATAAAATGGCAATAACTATATACCTATCAATAATTACTTTCAATGTAAATGTATTAAATGCTCCAATCAAAAGATGATTTGGTAAAGAAGATGTGGTACACATATACAATGAATATTACTTGACTGTAAAATAGAGTGAAATCTTACTATTTGCGACAATATGGATGGACCTAGAGAGTGTTATGCTAAGTGAAATAAGTCAGACAGAGAAAGACAAATACCATATGATTTCACTTATATGTGAAATCTAAACAAAATAAACAAATAAACAAAACAGAAACAAACTTAAAGATACAGAGAACAAACTGATGGTTGCCAGATGGGAGAAGGGTTGAGGGGCTGGGTGAAAAAAGGTGAAGGGATTTAGAAGTACAAATTGGTACTTACCAACTAGTCACAGGGATGTAAAGTACATCGTAGGAAATAAAATCAATAAGATTATAATAACTATATATGGTGTCAGGTGGGTGCAAGATTGGAGGAATCACTTTGTAAATTCTATAAATGTCTAACCAGTATGCTGTACACCTGAAACTAATGTTGACTGTCAACTGTAATTGAAAAAGAAAAGAATTTTAGCACTATAAAGATCTTTCAAGGACAGTAGTTATTATGAAATAGAAGGCCTCTTATCTCTTCAAATTAGGGAAGAATCTTATCTTGAGGCTGACTTTCAACTATAAGTTATTGGACGTAAAATAATAATAGCACTCTCTCCTCTTTTCGTATACAAAACATGACCATAAATGTATGTCTCTTTCATTAGGTCTACAATGAGTCATTTATTTTTACTTTGTAATTGAAGTCAGAGAATAGCCTTAGGCCCTGTGGTTTCCAGCTATATTTGAATACTGACAAATTGTTTAACTGCAAAACTCTGTTTAAAAAACAGAAAAAGGGGGCCGACCGAGTGGCCCAGTTGGTTAAGAGCTCGCTCAAGGGTTTGAGCTCTGAGCAACAGCAGTTCGAGACCCGGCCTGAGCTGAGCAGCCGCTGAGCTGCCAACAGGTGGCAGGATGACTCAGCTAAAAAATAAATAAAAAAATAAGTAAATAAATAAATAAAATAAAAAATAAAAAACAGAAAAAGGGAAATCATAGTATCTCCCCAACTACGTATAAAATGATCAAATGAAAAAAGTCAAATCATCTTCATGAGCTACTTCTAGTTTCTCAGAGGAAAACACTGGTTGCTAGAGAATTTATAACAATTATAATAAGCTATTATTTTGTCCTCTTGAATATGCATTCTCATGTATTATTTAATGAACAAGCAAACATAAAATGCCTTAAATGTTAAAAGTTTGTTGAAATTGTCAATACAAGTTATTTTGTAAGAGAGTCCTAACATTCAAATCCTCTTCGGGGTGTCTTACTTTAAGGGTGAACTCTGGATCGTACATATCTGAAGTGTCAATGGATAACTGAGCTTCACCATTCTCATCTGTGGTGTAATTTCCTATAAATTTGTCATTGAGCTCCAATCGCAATAACTTGTTCGCCATAGGTTCATCATTAGGATCAGAAAATTTAAGCTGTTAAAAAAAAGAAAGAAAGAAACTTTGGTTTTTAAAATTCAAAATGTCATATTTATACAGAAAACAAATTTTCTATTCATAAATGTGATCATTTATGTGTAATTGTCTTAAACTCCAATAGACAGAAAGAGTTTCTAATTAAATAAATGTATAATATGGAAACAGCTATAATTTTATCTGTGGTTTTCTTTCAGCCTAGGGCTTTTTCCAGAATATCAGACACAGTAATGCTGCAAATGTGTTATGAAAAAAAGTTTTCAGAAATTTCCAAAGGCAATCTATGATCCAAGAAAATGAAATGAGAACATATATTTTGAAGTGAAACCTACAGTTCCAAAATAAGGAATTCCTCTTCTATAGAAAGCGTCCATGTTCTCAAAGTCCACACTCCCAAGCAATTGAGTGATACGAATAGAAGCCTTGTCTCTGACCTGCACACCTGTAAGAAATGAAAAACTGTCAGGGAAGATCAATCATTTGATCAAAAATTTCAAAAGAACAAATAGCTTAGGGTATATATGCAAACATTGTACACAGGATTATGTTTTTGTTCTACATTGAAAGGGTAATATGGATGCTTTAGTGTGTTTGAGAGTACTCTATATCAATCTTGTTGTAGTATACATCTAACTGAATACTGTAATTAATATGAAAATGTTTGAATCAGAAGCAGGAGAAAACACTCTTAATTTTCTTCCTCTTACAATTCTATTCAGTTCTGGCTTGTAATTCTCTTTATGATAGAGAATGTCATAAGCATCTCAAGAATAAGGCTTTTACTCTCTGAAATCTTTCTTTAGCCTGCAAGATAACTGTTTTTAGGCTTTTACCAGATTTGAAATATATCTGATAGTAAAGAAATGCATTGTAATAGGCAGAGGCAAACATATCTAGGTAAGTATAAATGTGACAAACATCCATTATGAATGCCATCACAATATTAGTCAAGTATATTTATATAAAACACTTTATAAATAATATTATCCTAATTATTTTTAAGCAACAAGAAATAATTAGTAATTGAAGTTGGTTTTCTCCATCTCAAATTAAATTTCACTTCTTTTTCTTTTTTATTCTTTTAACAAATATTTACTGAGCATTCACTATGTGCAGTCTTGTAAATTTCTCACAAATAATTTTTGCACTTACAAATGTCCCCAGTTGTATTAAATCAGAGGTTGACAAGCTTCTGTAAAGGATCTGATAGTTATTATTCTAAGCTCGTGGACCACATGGGTCTCTGTCACAACTACTCAATTTTGTTATTGTAGCTCTTAAGCAAGGTAAACAAATGTGTTCCTGTTCCAATAAAACTTTATTTACATAAACAGGCAGAGGCTGGATTTGACCTTCTAGACATAGATTATGAACTCTTATTTAAATCAAAGATTAGACCCTGGCAATTGACTATCAACTGATTTACACAAAGTTAAAAAGAGAAACCTAATTTATTAGCTTAGCTTTACTATTTCAGAGGCAAGTTCGTCTGTTTGATGCAAGCACAGAAGCATATATAAACATGTAGCAAAAGCATAATAATTTTATTTTTAAAATTATAAGAAAGTATTATTCAAAAATAATCCTCAGGTTGAGTTATTGGCAAATGTACTCTACTTTACTGGGGTGAGCAATTATTGATCTGTAGTTGGTGCGTACTGCTAGCTCAATACACTTCTCCCCAGTAAGCTGCAATATGTCCCCAGATTGCCCATGAAACACAATCATTACCTGTCCCAGTTTCTGTAGCAGTTACAGTGATGAGAAATGACATGTAAAGTCCAGAACGGTAGAGTTGGAATACTTTTGTATTCACAATTTGAGAAACACAGCCATTTCTCAACTGAAAGAGAAAGTATAATAAAAAAGTTAGGGGTTCAAAAGTCTGAAAAGAATATGGAGTTTTACTTAGTACGGATACACAACTCCCCACTGCCCCATGGCTCCATCTCACAAACTTGTTGAAATGATCAAAGAATTAGAAAGTAACTAGAGAGGGGGAGTTTTCAATAGCAGTTAAGACAAAGTAAAGATATAATGTATATTTTACAGATTTCAGGGCTATTCTGCTGGAAACAATGTGGATGGGAAGAAATTTAAAGATAAAAATGGAACTGAATGATATTTTAAGAATAAAAAATTAAAATCATCTTGAGAGGCACTAAAAACAGGTAGAACAAAAGCACTCCTCAAATATTGTGTAACACTAAAACACAATGTAAGGTAAATTGTTCTTTTAAAATAAGGAGAAATCTACAGATAAGCTTTCATCAGTGACATCAGTAATTAGGGAAATACTGATTTAGTTATATTTTAAAACAAAAAGCATTATATTAATTCCAAATTTAAAATGTTAGAGGGATATATCAATTCATTTGATCTTCCTCAAAACTATCATCATATATGAGCTAGATGCTGTTATCATCCCCACAGTTAGAAGGTTTTGGAGCTGGCCAGGCATTCTGATTTCAGAGTGTGCTCCTCTCAACAACAACAACAACAAAGGCAACTTTAGTGATATTTATCTAATAGTTATTTGATATTTATCTAATGACAATTATGTAATGATAATACAATAAAAAATAAAAAGTAATAAAAGGACATTAATTGCTTTAAAATTAAGAGAAAAAAATATTTTTCAGTAACCCGTGAGTCAAAGAGAAAATATAAGGTAAATCAATAAGAATTCAGACATAATGTCAATGAGAAAATGCTTTGCATCGAACTCTATGGTGTTAAGCTATGGTTTAAAGAAAACGTAAACCACTGAATGTGTTTTTAACAAAAAGAAGCAACTAACTTTTTAAAAAACCAACAAAATAAACTATAATTTTAGAGAAAAGAATTAATAAGATAAAAACTAAAATAAATTATTTAGAAACACAGAAATAATATCAGCAAGAAAATAATAAAAACAAAAACCAGAGTAAGACTCAATAACAGATTAACTTTTTATGAGCATGTTTTAAAATAAAGAGGGAGAGCAAAACTGTACAAGATTAGGTGCTAACACAACTGAATATCCCTCTGGGAAAAAAAACAAAATTCCTTGTCTTAGAACATAATCAAAAACTATTTTATGTTTACTAGAGAAATTTTAAAAATCCTAACAGCGTACTTAGCTACACGTACCACACAGTGGCAGGTGAGACCTTTTTCCAATGTTATGTTCCATAAACATTAGGAACTTGAGTGTTTCAAAAATACCACAGTGGAAGTCAATGTTTAAATAACAGACTTGAACAACAATATTTATTTAGGGTCTAGAGGACAGTATTTATAATAAAAGAAATTTTCAATTTCACATAAACAGGAAAAACAAGAATAAATAAGTTCTTAAACAAACAAACCCAAACTGACACCAAAAATATGAAAACATGCTCAAACTCACTAGTAATGCAAATTTAAACAAAATAAATTTGTGTCTAGCAAAATGATAAAATTTTAAGACTCCTATATACACTGCTGATGGTAATTTGGAAAATACTATTTATTCATATATTATTGACAGGAATTTGAATTCTTAAAAAATTTTTTCGACAATATACTAATTTTTTTAAATTAAAATTATATATGATGGTATCTATCTACCTATCTATCACCTATCTACTTTGACTCAGAAAACTAACTCTAAGTAGTTGATTTTAAATAAATAAAACCTCTCATATATGAAGGCAGTTTTAGCAGATTGTTTAAAAACTGTGCGGTGTATACCAATTTTACTTTTGAGGTCCAAAGGGATCCTCAGAGAGATGGACAGAGTTGTTCACTTAAGGTTAAAATGTTACATACAGATTGAGAAAGCAAAGTGATAGCTTCAAAAATGATCTTCTAATTTAAAGTAATAAAAGTAGATACTCTGAATTGCAGATGTTTGCAAATGACCTTTTTGCATAAGGGCAATTCTAGGTTGCACGGAGACTAGTATGAAGGGTTCATTTATTTAAAGGATGATTAATGATTCCCCAAAGAAAGGTCAAGGAGGTCTTCTAGACAGAATATAAAACAAGAAAGCCAATAAGATCTTTCAATTCTAAAAGTATTCATCTATACATGGATAGTAATTCACATGCCCTAGAGAATAAGAGACTATTGTTAAACACTGCATTGTCTCCTCATTCTTTACCTCATCTAGCTGCAACCTCCATTATCCACAAAATGAAATGTGTTGTTAATCCCATTTTATAAACGAAATCAAAGAAATAATAATAATGAAAATGAACAACAATATTTTTTTGGACTAAAAATCATGATCTATACCTGTGCAATGAATTGTTCACATATTTCATTGTTGTCAGTCTCACAATTGCCAGAGTAATAATATTCTCTGCACACCCGGATTTGGGCTTTCCCTTGCACAGGCTGGCCAAAGGTGTACCTAGTAGGAGAGGGTGTACTGGTAATTGTAGACTAACAAAACCATGGTAATATTTTATAGTCTTCTTCAGAAATTATATATAAAATCTCTAAACTATGACTACCCCAATAACCAAATTCCATTAGGAATCTCACATATTGGTGCTATCATCCCCACAGAATTCAGGTTAAATTAGGCATTTGATCTGTTAGAAGGATTCAGCTGCTTTTTGAAAATCAAATTCAAGGTAGTTAGACTCTCAATATCTCAGTGACTAGGATTTAATGATTACATTGAGTTTTTAAAATTATTTTTTAATCTGATAGAAATATTATAAAAGTTGTTTGCAGCACTTTTTTCATTAGCAGAAAATATGTATATAAATAAAACTAGGATTATTCAGGATCTTGATGTACTGCTTGATCAATATTTTAAACAATTCTCATTTTACCACTCAATAAATAGAAAAAGTATGGAGATGGGCATAAATTAAATGTGCTTTGATCAAAAGTATAATGTCTGATGCAGTGAAGTTAAATAAATATCTCATTGTCTGCTAAAACACACAAAAAACTACAAGTTTTTAAAGGTTGGGTGATAAGCAAATACAGTTGATTTGAGTTTTTTGTTACTTGAGAATTCTGTCCAGTAAGATTTAGAAAAACAGATAACAAATGTGAAATTAATTAGTACATAGAAAAATTCAATATAATTAATAGATCAGTTATAATACTCCTTTTCTAAATATTGGACACTAGTATATAGCTGGTGTTTACATACATTGTCTTATTTATTTTTTCCCAGTGACCCTGAGATGTAGGTATGTTATCTCATTTTACAGGTTAGTAAACTGAGATCAAGTAACTCACTTCTCTACGTTGTAATTAATGAAATTAAAATTCAAACTCAGATCTTCTTCACTCCACAGTACATGTTCCACAGCAATTGCCATACAATAAATATTAGCTATTTTTCATTATTAGAAATTTTTAAAACGCCACACTTTAAGAAATGATAAACAGAACTAGAAATAATTTCCCCAAAAATCAATTTTTTTCAAATCATATAGGAATTTTTTTACATTAGAAAGATTCAAATTAATTCAAATTAAATTGATAAAATGCCTTTTTTTACCAAGATATTTTCAAATTTTTCTTTTCTTCCTTTTTTTTTTTTTTAATGGAAATACCAAGATGAGGATGATTAAGTGAGGCAGGTACTTTTGTACCAGCTGTTGGAATTGTAACACATTGGCACAACATATTTCACTAGCAGTATGGCAATCAAAAGACTAAAAGAATGGTACACATTTTGTTTTGGTAATTCCAACTCTAGAAATATTTCTTAAGTAATTTTTTAATTCAAAACCTACTGCTTATACACTTATACTCAAAGACATATGCTATTAAATTATTTATTACTAAGAAAACAAAATAGAACAGCCTACTTATTAATAAAAGAATAGTTAAGTAAATTTAGTATAACCACTTGAGATTTGTTTATGCAGCAAGAAATTGGAATTCATGAAAAGGCTGGCAAAATATAAGGACATGTTTTCTTAATTATAGTGGGTAGAAAAGTATGATTGCAGTTGTGGAAGCTATTCATAAAAGTAGAGGAAAATAAATCCTAATGTTAATGTCAGTCAGTAGAATTAACTATGGGCAATTTCTTATGTTTTTCTTTACATTTTTCAAATATTTTACAATGAGAATTCATGACCTCTTTAACAATTTTCATGTAAGCATATAAATAATTAACATTACATGGTTCATTTTATTTCTTATTCTCTCTGAGCCTTGTATTGATCTGTGGAGTCAAATCCCCTAAATAAATACTTACTTAGCACATGCATCCACTTGGAATTCATCATCTGAAATAGTTACCATTTGTGGTACGTTGACCTTAACTTCAAACTTGGGTAACACTGGAAACAAAGAGAAATATACTTCAGCTTTACAATCACTGGTGAGCTAAACTTATTACAATCTTGTAAACAAGTATGCCTCCAGGCACAGCATTTTCCTACATATGCATCTATATAAACCATGTTTCGATTGTCCCAAATTTTGTGTGGCCCCAGAAAGTGACGGTGTCTCATTAATGATTAATTATTCCCCTTTCCTTTCTCTTCTTTATTCTTAGACCTTCATGTTTTATTTGTTGCAATCCTTTAGATCTTTCCTAGAAGACTGTCTGGATTCTATAAAATGAAATATTTCCTAGGGAGAAAAGGCAGCAGTCAGAATGAGGATACGGGCAAGGAGTGAGGAGCAAGAAAGGAGAGACGATAAAGCAGAAAAGGCCAAGAAAAAAATGTGGAAGAACACCAAATCGAGCTTTGCCTACTTTGGCCAAATTCTAACATAAAAGTTGTTTTGTTCAGTCCTTTGAACTCTTCATTTTTATAGGACAACTGTAAGTAGCAATTGGTTACCATATCTAACAACAGTAAATTGGTTTGCCAATGTCCTTCCTGATTTCCTTTCCACGACAATGGAGTAATCGCCAAACATTGGTTCTGAAATCAATTGGAATGAGAGTTGGGTAATATTTTGAAAAGAAGTCACATTTTTCCATTGAAAAATCCCATTGTTTTGAGGGTCCTAGAAAATAAAAAAGAAATAAAAAAGAGGTCATGTGAGAGTATTTTTCTTTCCTTCTTTACTTTGGGTACTTTCTGAAATTATATGAAGCAAAGAAAGCTCTACCATTTTATTGGATTGATATCTCAAATTGTACAAATAACATAATTTCCTTAGATATTCAAATTCAGTCTTATAGCGTATGTGTCTTAAGCCCAAAAAGATAAGGAAAAAAAAATTAATGCTTTTGATTTTGATCTTTTTGAACCAGAGTTGCATAGTTAAAGAATTTACAACTCAGTGTGCATACTCCAGAGCAGTGCTCTCTAAAGCATAGTGGACCCACACCAATAAGATGCACGAGGAGATATTTATCCTAACAAATACTTATAAATATTCTCACAGGCATTTATTTGGTCTGTAAGTAAGTTGGACATGAATTCCACACTGAATGGAAAAGCTGTTAAATGGAAGTTCTACAATAAGAAAGGATTGATAATTCCATGCTTTCTCCTTTATTTGCTTTTAGCCTTTTGCAGATTGTGTGAGCTTGGTTCAATAAATTTGATATCATCCAATTGTGATTAAAGAATTCTTGATAAAAAGATTTCTACAAAGAAACAAAAACATTATTCTCTACTCACCTTTTTTTCTTTTTTCTACCATAAAGTCTAGAAAGCTGAATTAGTTTTCCTTACTTTGTTTCAGTAAGGATTGCCCATGTGGCTGAGTGCTGGCCAACTAATGTGAGTGGCAGTCACTGGGTAAAAATTAGTTCTACAAAAATCAGACTCAGCTGGCATAAAACAACAGATTGAGGAAGGCAAAGAAGTAGAAAAAACCTGGGTCCTCAGTAACATTATGCCGCTACTATCCTAAACCTGAAGTGCCTACACTCAGACATAATGGTTTGTGAAAACAATGAACCTTTTACTCATTTAAATCAATGTTAGTTAAACTTGCTGTTGCTTTCAGTGGAACACAATGCTAGCTGAATTAGGATGCAAAGATAATAGATAATACTATTTATAGATTACTAATAGTGCAGAAAACATAAAAATGGCTGATTTGATATTTATCCTACTAGAAGGATGAGCTATTTGTCTCCCATATAACAAAGTCAAAGACATTCAAATTAAAAAGAAGACTATTTGAAGTATCTCTCTGTACACATAATCATTAATGATGAACCTAGATCTCAGTGTACTAACCTTCTGAATTAGTTAATAATAATGGTGCATATATTTTATGTAGAGATTCAAACATATATGTTGGAGTTGACTGTTATTCACTGACAGATGTAAGACTTCAAATACAGTTGAATGCCATACTACATGACATGAAAGATTTGAACTAGTTCAAAAAGACTCTATTAACTATTTTCTGAAAGCAAATATTCCATTTTATAATATCACTTTCTAGCTAATTTGTAAATTTGTAGGTGTTTATGTTTTCTATTCCCTTAAAACGAGATATGGCTAAGTTAAGATTTAGAAGGGCCAGCTGCCAAAATTAGCAATTTTAAACATAAATTTCCCTTAAAAAGATTCCAACATTTTATTTTCCATGAAAACCTAAGTTACTGCATTTGCCACACAGACTATACTAAAAGTGACAACCCTTTATTTAGATCTTCGTCTGATGTCTTGCATTGTGTATATAAAGATTTCTCTTTCCCTTATTTCAGTTATCTTAATTTCTAACTATGCATAATGAAAACTAGACACAAATCACTATTTATCTGAATATTTAAAATAATGGGTATGAAAAATCAGATCTCTTACCTGAAGTGTGATTAAAGGATACTGAAAGAGAGGAAAAAAATGAAGTCTAATATTAAAATAATGCATTTTATTTTGGGGCACATATTGCATTATAAAGATTATCTGACTTAAGTGTTGAGACTTAGCTCTCACTTTCCCAGAAGGCAAAATTTCTACAGCTAAAGATGTCAAGAAAACCCCAAATATGAAAGAGATCCAAAACCTCTTCTTGGAACTAAAAGCAGGTTTCATGCAACCTATTTTATTTTTTCTTATATGATGAAAAGTCCTTAAGAAGTATACATTAACTCACTATAAAGACAAATTTTATGTTTAAATTTGAAGTTTAACAATGAAACTATACCTACATAGTTCTCCATGTTGGAATCTATTTTCATACTTGTGAAAAGCTTCCTGAAGACATTTTATATAGCAATGGATTTGTTTAAATTTCATTGTACCATTAGAAATTATCAAACTCACCAAATCCTCGACAGGTTTGAACTTGGTATTCAATGTCACGATGCGAATTTGAACTAAAAGAAAAGAGGAAAAGGGGACAATATTTTTTCTTGTTATTTCTCTTCCAGATATGATTGCATATAAATAGACATAGAAATTAATTGTCTTGTTATAATAGAATACTGCACTCCCTTCTCCTCTAGCTCTGCTTTGACCCTTTGAGCTTTGAGTTCCATTTGGAAAGATCTCTTATTACACACTTGTAATTCCTCTATTGATGATACTCTATTCTTACCTAAGCTGACACTAGCTACTGCTACCACTGGAAACTTTTACCCTAACAACCCATGAGTTTATCTTAAAAATTGGCAGTAGAATTAGTCATAGGACAAATGTGAAGTATGGTAGGAGTTAGACATGATTTTTCTGGAAAAATATATTGATGTTAGCAAACATTGCAGTACATTAATTTTAGCAGAATTCTAGAAAACCATTGTAGCTACATTTGAACATACCCTTCATCATAGCATTTTAATAAGTACAGAGAGAGAATATAATGCAGTAGAAAAATCTCATCATATAAAATCTGTTTTAATTCTTTCCAATAATTCATACAAATATGTAATATTAGAACAAAATGTTCTGATTTAAGCTCTGTTTTACAAATGAGAAAACTAAAGATCTCAAAGATCAGAATTTACTTGGCAAAAGCCAATCATTTATTAACAGAGCCAAGACAAAAACCATATCCTACTGAACACTTGTTTGGTGTCCTTTCTGCTACATTCTCCTTACAATAATAATAAAGGAAATAGAAGGACTCTGTGTGGGTTATCAGATTTATGATTACTTCTACTGTTATGAATAATCACAATAGTGATAAGAAATATCCTTTAAGGAACCTTTACTATGTGCTAGGTACTATTTTACGTTGACTCTCTTATTTTATTCTCACAATATTTATATAAGTGAGACCATTATTTTCTCTATTCTACAAATGAAAAAAAATCGAATATAAATAGAGATTTACTCAACTGGTAAATTATGGAGCAACGGTTCAAACCAAATAATTTTGCTTCACTTTCCATGCTTGTAATCATTGCATTATGTAGACTACATAGAATTTGTCACTAGAATTTATCAAAAGTGAAAGTGGCATGCAAAATTTTAAGAAGCAAAGCATTCATTCACTAGAGTTGGAGGAAATTATTTTATAATTGACCTAGCCAATCAGTAAAAATTCTAGAAATCCATGAGCCCATAACATTAAGAATAAATTTAAGACTAAAATTTGTGTGTTTGGATTGCTCTGAATTTGAAGAATGCATTCCTAAGGTCAGTGATACAAAAGAAACATAGATAGATAGATAGATAAATAGATAGATAGATAGATAGATAGATAGGTAGATATATATGTAGATATAGATATATAAAAATCTATATCTATATCTATATCTATCTATCTATCTATCTATATAATTAGTTTTAGGTATATGAAACAATGTCAGGTACTTATCTAGAGAAATCCAAAATGCTAATTTGAAAACATATATGCACCCCTGTGTTTATTGCAGCGCTTTTCACAATAGCCAAGCCATGGAAACAACTGGAATGCTCATTGGTAGACGACTAGATTAAGAAGCTGTGGTACATTTACACAATGGAGCATTACTCGGCCATAAAGACAAATGAAATCTTACCATTTGCAATGATATGGATGGACCTAGAGAACATTATGCTAAGTGAAATAAGTCAGTAGGAGAAAGACACATACCATAAGATCTTGCTTATATGTGGTATCTAAAGAACTGAATAAATGAGCAAACTAAACAGAAATAGTCTCAGAGATATAGAGGAAAAACTGATGGTTACCAGTTGGGAGGTGGTGGGGATGAGGGAGAAGGTGGGGGGATTCTAGAAAGCACAATCGGTAACCACAATATTGCCACAAGGATATGAAAGACAGTTTAGGGAATATAATCAATAATGTTGTAGAGATTTTGTAGGGTGTCAGATTGAAACATGAATATTGACTTACCATTCTCTCCAGGTTTATAGATTGGTTTATCTGTCTGCACAAAGGTTACTGTCTCTTCTGGAGTGATTACTACAGACCTCCTCTCAAATATTTTAAGAGTATCTCCTTTAGCCAACAATGTCACATAAGCCAACTGCTCAGAGAACTTTTGAGAAACCTATTTACATTTAAGAGCAGAGAGTGGAAAAATCATTTTTAGACATTAATGGTAAACAATGTCTTAATTTGGCTTCTTAGGCTGAGAGAGCATTGTAAACTCATTATTTATTAATGAGTGATTTAGTGATCTCCTGTTATAATTTTTTTATCTAACATGAAAACTGTCTGTAATAAAGTTATTTTTATGTTTTCTTGTTTTCTATTTTTCTGTTTTTGTTGCCCTAAGTCTCAATTCTGCTTCCCTTTACCTAGATTATCTTTCCTCATATTGTAAAACAGTTCAATCAAAAAGCAGCAATTATGTGTTATTATCACCCCCTATAATAGAAAAATGGCAATATTTCACAAGTTTTTCTGCATATGTAAATTTTGGTTTTATTTCTTGCCTATCAGAAATTCTCTAGTTTTACTCCCTGGTTTCCACAAGTCATCTGAAATCAAAATTTGTTATTTCTTTAAAAATAAATTTTAAGTAATAATTGCATGTTCCTATCTGAAATTCTGAAATGTCAAATTCAGTGCCTCACCTTGAAATCTGCACAATCATAGAAGTTCTCCTCCTCCACAGACTGGTCAAAAATAGTGGTATTGAATTCATTATCCTCTAAGACAACACTCAGGGATACAGATTCATTAAGGTTTAAAAGGTGGAGACAAGCCTTTTCTGTAGAATGACTCTGCATCACAGAGGAGACCCATAGAATATATTGCCTGTGTAAAAGTCAGTAACCAACGCTTTAAATAAGTGTAGGAGAAATGCAGAACATGCATAAAAAGCAATGTTAGTTTGTTGAAATAGTCCTGCAACATACACATTTTTCATAGACAGCATTGCAATAAACTTGAGTATGCAAAGAGAGGTATCTTAAGTAAAAGATATCAATTCCCTTCACACTTGTTTAAAATTTATAAGGCAAACCAACACTCAGTCTCAGAAGTAGAAATGGTAAAATATCAAATTTTAACACAGAACATATTTAATAAGGTCGCTTTGCTAGTACTTTAATATGAATAGACAGTATAATATTCCCTTACGGTTCTGAAGCCACAGCAACAGTAAGATAAAGCCCAAAGGTACTCAGAAAAATGGTGGGTACCATTTCAACCCAGTGTCTGAACAACAAAGAGTTTAAGATAAATATTCTTTCTGTGTCTTTGTCTCTCGTTTTCTCATTAGAAGTCAGCTGCCTCAAGTCTCCACTTTCGGTCCTTCTACTCTGCTTCTCTCTGTACAGTGTTGCTTTTATAGTCACACACAATGAAGGGTCAATTACTTCTTGGATCAAGTATCATGAGAACTACCAATCACATTTTTAAACTACCTTTCCCATTACTTCTCAGGGGTGTCACTATATGACTTCCTTCTTAATTCACTGAAAGCTGCTCTGGTTTTGGAATCAGCAGCACTGGTTGGACAGGAAGAAAGAGAAAAACAAAGAAAGCAGTTGTATGACACTTAGGAGTTCATTCGTTCAATTTAGTACCTCACTCACAGGGCTGACCACAGTTCATACATAGGAATTAGCACTTGGAAGAAAACTGCCCCTCCAAAGAACTGTTATCATCCCAATTCCCAAAAGGTAAAATTTCCAGGCTTCTGATAGAAATAGCAAAGCTGATGTTACCAAAACTCAGATGCAAATAGATTTCTCAATACGAACTCGTTTTACAGATAATTGAAACTGTTATTCTTTTATAATTTCATAATATAGAATACAGATAGCGAGGTTATATTTACAATGTTCAATATCATTTTCAACTCTAACCATAATAAGAAAAAAATGAAAGAAAAGGTGATAAATACATATATGTGTGAGTGCATACACACGTACTAATCATTTTTTGGAAAAAAAAGAAAAAAAAAGGATTTATCATCATTTTGATTGAAAAACATTACTACAAGGAAAAGGAGCCGTATCAAAGAAACTGGCAACCTCTTGATAGTCTCCAGTGTGTTAATTCTCCCATTTGTCTTGTTTTCTTTAACATCCTTTCTATTTTAAACATTGATAGAGTTAATGCCTCTGGCTTGAAAAATGTTACATTGGGTGATGAAAGTTTCAGATTTTTAGAAATAGGCTTGCAACACTGCAACAGCAAATACAAAGGAGGGAACAACAAAACCAATTGTAAGAGCCAAGGAGCTGTAAAGGAAAGTAAGATACCAGCAATGATGAGGCCTAGGAAATGTGAGAACAAGGGCTCCTTGTTGAACACATTTCGTATTCCAACGCAGAACTGTGTTCATGAAAACTCTGACGCTGTTGTTCTCTCAGTAGAATGAAAACATTGCTCCTTTTCCAATTCCTGTTTAGGACTTTCGTTTTTGACTGCTTTTCCTCTAACAAGCTAATCCTCAATTGTTGACCTGTCCTACCGACTTAAGGTTTAATTTTTTTTCCCTGGTAACTTCAAATTGCAATTCTCTGTTTTTGACCAATGCCCTTCCTCAGTCTCATAGGCTTATTATTAGAACCACTCTCTACACTTCACTTTCCACACTCATAAGATAAATTAAGTCACTAGCTTCCAAAACAACAGAAGCTCACAAGCTTTTATTCACCAGCATTCAGGACAAACAACACCACATGGCAGATTGTTTATAAATCAAAGCAACCAATTCTTTATTCCGAAGGCACATAAGTCTAAAGTTATGAAACGTCTCTAAAATAGTTTTATTTTTCTAAGGGTAAGATTTTTATACTGAGTAAATGATTCTAATTAATCTTAGCTTAATCAAGCACTTTACTGTTAACAAAAATATGTTTTGCACTATTCTTTTAAAACATCTTGGGAACTAGCATGCTTATACGATACCTCTTTTCCCAAACATAATTTTATCTAATTAACATGCCCAAAAACAAATTTATGTGATTAACATGGTAATCAGGTTAATGGGCTCTTAGTCCAGAAAATTCAGATCTGAATCCAACCAGATCTACTGAGTATTCATTATTTATTAGCAACAGTGCTAGTTTCTAGAGATAACAAGATGAACAAGACACAGTTCTTGAAAAGAGTTTACCTTCTAGTAGAGAAGGGAAGAAAGAAAAGAAGAATGGGAGGAAGCAAAAAGAGAAGGAAGGAAGAAAGAAAAGGAGAGAGGAGTTATTGGAGGAAGAGGGGAAGATAAAGGAAGAGAGGAACTGCTGAAGAGGGAGGGTATTTGCTGAGTACTTAATAATTAGCAGGCAATGTGCTAGATGCTGGTATTGACAGTATCTCATTTAATCCTCAGAAAACACAATTTTAAATGTATTATTTATCCTTATTTTACAGATAAGAAAAATACAGCAGCAGAAAAAGTCATTAGTTTTACATAAGGTCACCCAGACAGTAAGTGGTTGGGAAAAATTTCTTTTAACAATCATAAATTAAGTGAGATTCAAGGGTATCTTCATATATTAAAATACAAAAAGATATGGATTAATGTACTATGTTCTAAACTTTCAGTAGATTTCTACTGAGCAAAGGGGTATATAACAGAAAATAGATGTTACATCATCATCACTTGACAGATTCAACACCATCTAGGTCATTGGTGTTCACTGCTATGGAAATACCTCTATTCACTCATTCATTCGTACGTATTTATTGATTACCTACTATCTGCTAGAATTATGGTAGATGGTTTGGATGAAGAGGTGAATATAAGTTTTGGAGTTATCATTCATCAGAAAGGCAGAGGCTAAATAACTAATTGCACTGTTATATGTTTCATTACAATCATGGCAAGTGTTACAGAGGAGAAAGAACTATAGGGCATCATGAAAATGTACTTTGGGGAGGACTTATTATTGAACCTGGTCCTGATGGTAAACAGATGAATAAAACCACTTCTTTTTGTAGAATAGATCACTGTCCACTCAACATAAATTACAATACCATGTGATGCAAAGACTATCTTATATTGAAACTATTAGCAATGCTCAATGGAATCACATTAAAAAGATAAATGGGAAAGTTGGAAAAGAATGTAATAAGGAGTTTTTAAGTTGGAAATAGTAATATGAATGTGATTTTTTTCAAGTAGAGTAGAAACTAAAGAAATTGTTACTGAAGTAACAACTTTTTGAAGAGGATTATGAGACTATAATCAAATACAGTGTGTTTTAAAAACAATAGCAGTTTCAGTTTAAGGTGAAGAAAACAAATTGTGGTATTAAATGACATTCAATAAGCCTACTGATAAAAGGATGTGGTTGGCTTATAAAAAGTGTTTTTCTTATGTTAGGAGTTTTAACGCTATTTTGAAGAGTAATGAATATAATAATGCTGTACTGCATGGAAAACAGAAAGGCGTGAGGGAAAATAGTGGGAGTAGAATCATATGTGTGTCTGCTCAAAGACTAGGTTACAGAAGTAAAGGCCTGAACAATGGCAATCAAGCAACATGTTTTTTACTCCAATTGTTAGAACTTGAGGCAGTTTTGATATGGGGATGAAGAAGAGGGAGAGGGTGAGATTAACACTGATGGCAAATGCTGTTGCAATTAGACAAGAGAGGAAAGACAAAATGAATATATAGATGAAGTGGTGATTTAACTTTGGTATATGTTAAGTGTGAGGTGACTGCAGTACAACAGAGATGTTATACCAGTAGACAGTTGAAATAATAAATATGGCACTGTGAAAAAAGCTGGAGCTGTGGATATAGATTTGGAAATCATTACACCGTATAGATGATGTTTGATATCATGGATATTGATAAAATGGTGTGTGAAAATCATTTACAAAGGAGAAAAAGAGAGTCAATGGTAAGAGAAAGATTGGTAAAGATTTGGCTGGCTACTCTGCTTCTCCAGTTGGGGGATATTCATCAGACATGGAGCAATACTGTTTTATTTTCCTCACACCACTGAGTTGAATCTGAGGAGATGTTGTTTTGACATTATATGTTTTACAAGTACTTGAAACAACAAGGAAACGTTTTCTTGTTTTTCCCAGTTGCATAATTAGTGATAGTCCATTTGAAGTGTCTTAGAAATTCAAAATTTATTTCAGAGTTCCTGAGAACGTCTTGAACTTCTAGTTCACCTTTATGAAATGTTTAAGCCAACATTACAAATAAGAGTATTGCCCAAGACCAGTAATGTATAGTCTGTTAATTATGTTTTAAAATAAACTAAACTACTCGGTTCCTGGTGTTGTAATGCATTGAAAGGGAAATCACTTTTTCCTCATTCATTTGCCTGACAAATGAAATTGCCCTTCTTGTTCTCAGATGTTTACATTCTGCATCACTGATTGATTGTTAGAGTTGCCAAGAAATTTCTAATTACACAATATTCACCTGTGGATGAGTTACAAAAATAATAATAATAATAATAATAATAATAATAATAATAATAATCCAGGAGAAGTGGATGGATAATGAATGCCAAGTGAAAACTTATGATGTGACTGGGTTTACAAAGCCACATTTTTTCAACTGGACAAACACATTGAACACTGTTAAAGACAGGTCACTTAGTGGTAGTTTTTATCTTTCCATTAGCCTAAGTGTCCCCCACCAATCTTAAATACTATCACTTCACCCTAACAGACAGAAAGATAAATGAATATATAGAGAGAAGTATCAAATGGAGTCTTACCAAATGTTACCATCAGGACAGTAGTTCAGACATCTCTAGTTCTACAATTTTTTCCTTTACTAGAGAAAATATTAAAAGTTTGTGATAAGGGGTGGATGAGGTGGGGGAAGAATGTATAATAACAATAAAAATATAATGTAGCATTCGTAATTATGTAATTCATCACTAAACCACCATCCCCCTGGAAATTTCTTTTACTCTCCTTAGAGAAACATGAGCTTAGAAAACATTTAGACTTCAACTAATATTATCCATTCAATACAGAGGTTTATTAGTTGGCTCGAAAATATTTATTGGCATGTGTTTTAGATTTTGTGAATGGGTAGAAATAAAAATATATATTGAGTTTTTGGAAATGTCATGACTTTTTTTTCTGTTTTTCATTGCAAAAATGCGTTATGACTTTTATGACAACCCAACATATAGTTTATTTTCTTCAAGAATGTGGTGATAAAATTGGTGAAATAAACACAAAATCAACTCTGGACCACGTTAAACACAATAATAGAGAAATATACATTTTAGAAAGTTTTCTATCTGGAGGAGGGTAGGATCAAAAAGGATTGCACTAAAGAGGTGTCACTTGAGAATCTTCAGGTTTTTAGTTTTATTATTATCTAAAACTCGGAAGCCATAATCAGATGTTGTACTCCATGCCCAGGACTATTGTTATACTCTAACTTGAACAGACTGGATGGTACAGCAATAAATAAAATTTGGGAGAGGTTATGAAACTGTGGGGCCAATTTTTTTTTTTAATTTGGAACTTGGACATTAGGTATGAGTGATGAAGTATTATTTGATTATGGGGCAAAGGTGTAATGGCTGCCATAATGAGAAGGCATCTTAAGGCCGAAGAGTGATGCAGGCAACTCCATAGAATATGAAAAAATTTATAATAGGATAATTCACTTACAGGGATGTAGGGTTGGAACAGACAGATGACCCAGCAATATGTGCAGATTATTCTCCACTAACAGACTCCTGTAACTTTTTAAAACTAATACAATTCATGACTAATGATTGACAAGAGAGAGACAAAGACATTCCAGGGGCCAAACCTCCTGGTCATCTTGTGATGGATGATTGTTTATAATGGATACTATCACCTGTTTGATATTTATCTCAGTTGTCATACCATCCTGGCCATTACTAACAAAAAATATTTATGGCTACATTTTAAGGAACACAGATAATCATCAACTAGAAGGCTTTGGTCTACTTGCTAAGGATGTGAGGTTGGTTAAAGGTCACAGCATGAAAACTTACAGACATCTGGGACACAGAGATAGAGATGGTTTTTGTTCACAGCCACATCTATAAAGATGTGATTTTCTCTTTCCTCCCCAGAATGAAAGGGGATAATAGTTAGCTAATCTGGATTTCTGGATTCCTCTGAACCAGAGGAACTCAACCCCTCCTTCCATCATCGACTCCGAGATTGATTAAACAAACTAAGATGGCACTTCTTTGAAGAACAAGGGAGGTACTGGAGGTTGTATCCTTATTTTTTTATGCATCTTTTGCTTTGCTTGCTAAATGAAAAGATAGTAACATAAAAGCAAAATGACCTTAGCTGAGTGGGTCTGACCTACTTCACTGTACCCATCTGGACTATCTTCAGACTTCCTTGAGTAACTCTTGTAGTCTGGACACCTAGCTCACTGTGATTACCATTTTGATATTTAAAATAATATTTTTCTATACGACTCTTGCCATAGTATTTCATATAAGTTTACACATCAGTCTTTCTGCCACTTTCTAATATCACAGTGATACAGTGATGACACATTTAATGGAAATATGGTGTGTTGCTATGGCCTGAGTTACATTTTCAAAATACGTTTTCACAGCCTATTTTGCTTGAGGCCAGTCCAAATTTCCTTCTACCTCTGTGCCTCTGATGGTAAATATCAATCATCTTAATCTGAATTGCTGTTAAGACACTCATGGAACAAGATAAGACATAATTCAACAATTTGGTTCAATTGCTATTCTATAATAAATCCATTCATAGGTGATCTTGAACTTTCAGGGATCCCTCAAGGCATGATTACCAAATTGCTAACTGTGTATAACACATGGGAGTTCATCATATTCCTCTTGTCTTTGGACTCCTGTTAATGCCTATAACCTAAGTATTGCTTGAAAGGGCCTCTAGGTAATTAACTGGGTAAAGATATAAAAAGCAAGATAATTTGTTTTTAAAAATTGTCATTCATTTAATGAATTACTACTGGACACCTATAATCAGCCAAACCTTTAACAAGGCACTAGGAATTCAACAAATAATTAACAAGTTGTAAGTGATTCCCAGCCTAAGAGATTTTGCAACCTTATAGGAGAGACATTTTCAAAACCAGCTAAATATAGTGTGATAAGTGCCTTAATAGGAAGAGGGTAAGGTAGAAGAGGAGCACATAAGAGAGGTGACTCCCTCAGACCTGAGCAGCAGGGATAGCTACCTCCTTGAACGGGTGATAGCTCATGTGAAAGACAAAAAAGTGTTTGTAATGGAAATACATGTCTCTTGTTGGAGTGAGCAGTAGGTCCCAAATGAAGGTAAAAAAATGTCCCACAGCTTTGAAGTAAGAAAGAATCTGTTCCGTACAAAGATTCAGAGTGGTCAAAGCAGGTAGAATGCAGAACGAGAGAACAAGAGGTAGGGAAGCTTGAGGCAGCAAGCAAATTGAGGTGCCAAATCATGGGGCCATTGTGTTTTTATTTTGTCAAAATGGCAACTGTGGTCCATTAAAGTGTTTTAGATGTGGGAGTGACAGAAATACTTCTTTGACTGGGAATTGGATTCAAGAAAGTTCCAAGACTGGTATTAGTCTAATTAGCTAATTAAAATATTAAGAAAGTTCAGGATATACTTGATTATTTACATTTATCAATCTATCCAGCATCTCCTCAGCATGTAAGATTCCCATTTTTTTTCCTTGCTGAGAGAATGTTTGGTAAGTTATTTCAGATAACTTATTAAGTTCAGTAATAGATTTATACAAGGGAACAATGTTTATCAGAAAAAGAAAATTAGAAGGAAAAGTAAGGAAAGCAACATTTATTAAGCCTTTATTACATGCCAGACACTGTGCCCAGTACTTTTATGTGTACTTTGCCTACAAATTTAGCTTGGGAAAGGGAGGTAATGAGGAATGCATTGGATTAAATGGTAACCAACTTTGACCCACATGTTTTCAAATATGGGTCAAAGTCCCTAACTGGAGTCATAAAATCCCTGGAAACACAGCACTGATGTTCTTTCTGAGAAGTGTTGCCCTAAACTGCTACTGAACTGCTTACCTTGTCAATACAGGAATTTCTTTATTCCTTTGATCCTTTAAATCATGGTTTCTCAATCTCGGTATTACTGACATTTTGGGCTGGATAATTCTTTGTTGTGGGGACTGTCCTGTGCATTGTAGGATGGTTAGCAGAATCCCTAACCTCTACTCTCTAGACACTAGTAGCACCGTCCTTCTCCAGTTATGACTACCAAAAGTGTCTCCAGACATTGCCGAATGTCCCTTGGGGGTGCAAAATTATCCCCAGGTGAGAACCACTAGAGCAATGCTTCTCAAACGATGATATGAGAATACCTGAGAATAAAATATTAGTGTTGTTGACAAAGTTTGTGTCAGTCCTTGGGGAAATAAAGAAACCTGAAAACAAATTAGGTTCATTCTAAATTTAGAGTCCTCCTACATATTTAGTATCAAATGTCCTTTCTTTTATAGAGTAATGGTAAAAATAAATGGTTGTACTTTTCAGTTTCTTACTTGGAAAAATAAAAAATCAGCTGTCTTTTGCCAATTTTCTAATTTTTATTTTATGTTATTTTATTGATCTGTGAAATCCAAAATATCAAGTAACCTCTGCTGTAGAGAAAATTTAATGGCTGCCTCATCAAAAGAGAATATTCTTATGGTATCTGGAAAGAAACTATCTGGGCTAATTCTGACTAAATAAAAAATAGCAGGGCTGGCCGAGTGGCGCGATGGTTAAGAACTGGCTTGGGACGCCAGAGGGCCCCAGTTCGGATCCCACATATGAGGTCCAGTGACACTGCCCTCCACAGCTAAGATGCTGAACAACAGCTCAACCTGGAGCTGGGCTGCCCTGAGTCACTGGCGACGGCGTAGGCTGCAGCCCCTGTGGCAGTGTGTTGCCATAGGCTACTGTGTGTAGCCAGCAGCCAGTGTGAGCGGCCAGCAGCCAGCATGAGCGGCCAGCAGCAGCAGTGAGCGGCTGTCCAGAAGCCGGTGACTGATCTGCCTCGCCCAGGAGGAGCGCAATGATGGTGCCAACTTGGGCCAGTGAAGCAACATCCTCCACAACTAGATTGAAGAACAAAACGACAGCAACTTGTCTGTTCCCCTTCCCCCAATTCCCCAGCACTGTTCCCACCCCCCAATTCCCCAATAAAAAATCTTAAAAAAAAAATAGCAAAGTTTGCCTTAGAATTCCATACATTCCACTCTAAAATGTATATTTCTCTATTATTGTGTTTAACGTGGTCCAGAGTTGATTTTGCGTTTATTTCACCAATTTTATCACCACATTCTTGAAGAAAATAAACTATATATTGGGTTGTCGTAAAAGTCATAATGCATTTTTGCAATGAAAAACAGAAAAAAAAGTCATGACATTTCCAAAAACTCAATATATATTTTTATTTCTACCCATTCACAAAATCAGAGAACCTTCTTCTGTCACTTGTAAATTCATTCTGATAATGTTGATGAAAGTGCTAAATATACTGGGGTATGTGCATTTTAATATAAACTAAGTGAATACTAAAGAAATACTTCAAGGCCAAAAGAAAAGTCTCTCTAATGGTAGGTAGAATTTCAGGCACAGGTAATTGTGGAGGTATTAGGGGTAGGGAATCTAGCTTAAATTATATTAATTTAACTAATAAGATTAGTCCTATAAAGTTATATAATTTCCACAGTAATTTTAAAAATCAGTACACCTGTATAATGAGGAAGGAAAGTGAATAAAGTTAATGTTTTTCATAGTACTTAAAACTAATTTTTTTGCAAGTTACTGGTGGTCTTTAAACAGTTTTCAATATAGATTTGAAACAAAATTCATGGTCATGATACTCTTTTTAAGATGCTAACATGTTCCAAGGAATTATAGAACATGAGGTAACATGATTTGTCTGTGTGAAGCAAGGACAGTGATTGGATTTCCAACTCCTGTGAGTGAATCTATCCCCCAAGGTCTATGCTATTCCAGGATTTTTGACAAAACACTGAAATATTGTTTCTGGCTAGCCTGTAGAGTCACTTGTTTCTGTATTCCCAAGTCTTCTGCTTGGTTCCTTACCCTTCCCTTCCCATTTCTTGCATGAACAAATGTGTGCTTATCCCCTACGTTGCCAACTTGAAAAGCTGTTATACATATGTTCATGAGGGAATATCTGATTCAGAGAGAGCAGACATTGTGGTAAGGCCTCTCCTGAAATCCCTTCACAGCCTTGGAGTGATTTCAAAGTCTAGCCTGAATAGTCTTTGAAGTTACAGGGATTACATGGGCAAGTGTAAAAGAATGCTGTCTTTGTGAAGAAGGAATGTATGTCCTAATAATTTAAGTGAAGTCCTGAATGTGGCCATCAGAAGCTCAGGTACCTTTCTTCAGAACACTGAAGAATTACTTGCTACCCTTTCATATCCTTCAAGTCAGGGCTGTCACCAGTTTATGTGGCATCTTTGTGTGAAGAGAAAGGAACCTGTCTTACCGGGTGGATGCAGACAGGCATATTTCTTGTTCAGCCAGCTTACGTTGGGTTTCTGGCCCTCAGGTCAAATTACTTTATTCATTTTTATTTAACAATAAATTCTTTGAATATTCTATAACTGGTATTATAATTGTGCTATTGAAATTAATTTTAATTTTCATATATTTTGTAATTAAAATTTTGATTAACTCTTTGATATTTGGTGTTTCTAATTAAGTGTTTTCCTAATGGGTTTTCTAAATCCAAGTGAGTGGCTTTTCTTGACTAAGTTTTTTATGTTAAGCTCCATTTATGTGTGCTGTAATATATGATTTTTTTTTTAATTGGGGAATTTGGGAGGGGGACCAGCCAAGTTGTTGCTCTTCAATCTTAGTTGTGGAGGGCACCAGTCGCCATCTGGCTTCCTGTCGGCAGTTCGTGGCCTCTAAGCTCAAGGCGCTGTGTTCAATCTTAGTTGCAGGTGGGCATAGCCACCATCCCACGTGGGAGTCCAACCGGCAGCTTTGTTGTTAACAGCACATGCTCTCTATCTATCCACTGGGCCATCTGGGTGGCAGCTCAGCTCAAGGTGCCGAGTTCAGTCTTAGCTGTGGGCGGGTATAGCCCACCATCGAACAGGCAACCTTGTTGTTATACCAGCTGAGCCATCCTGCCACCTGTTGGCAGCTCAGTGGCAGCTCAGCTCAGGTGCAGCATCACTGGCCCATGTGGGAATCGAACCAGTGGCCTTGTTGCTCAGAGCTCACACTCTTAAGCCAACTCTTAACCAACTGAGCCACTCGTCCAGCCCATGATTTTTTTTTTTTAATAATCTGAGCCTTCCTGCCACCTATTTGCAGCTCAGCGGCTGCTCAGCTCAGGCAGGGACTCGAACCGCTGTTGCTCAGAGCTCAAACTCTTGAGCGAGTTCTTAACCAACTGATCCACTCGGCCGGCCCCAGCCCATGATTTTTTTAAAAGTATATTTCCATGAGAATTGTGAAAGAAGTGTTTTTTTCTTTCTGTGGTACAAATTTCAAGGTAAATATTGGTGTATTAATAATTTAATCTGTATTTCATGGATCAACATTGGAAACTACTATCCAGAGCCCCTTGAAGCTAGAATAATGCTTAGTATTATTTAGTTTGTACTAAATGACATCATTCTGGGTGGTGTAAAATCTTTCTATTCAAATTGTGGTTCCCTAGACCAGCAGGATTAGCTGCTTGTTAGAAATTCGCCATCTCAGACCCCATCTCATATCTATTGAATCAGACATGCATTTTACAAAAATTCTCAGGTGATTTGTGTGCACATAAAAAAAAAAGACTAGACTGTTAATTAAGCCATTTGGTTTATCCTCCCAGTTTACCACTGCTTACCAAAACTACTTCAAATTTCTAGACTTTGTTCCCTTTATAAAACAAGAATTTAGAATAAGATAATCTTTAAATTCACTGTAAGTTCTGAAATTTGTTGTAAAATGTGTAACAATTTTACATATATATTTCAAGAAGGCAAAATATCCTTTGTTCTTTAAATTTTAAGAAGTAATTTAAGAAATAGTTTGATCTTGTTTGAAAATAATAAGTTTGAAATAATTTGAAGTTATTTCCATATGAAATGCTTCACCAAACACTTAATGCAATTCAAATATTTTGTTATTTAACCTCTCCTCTCCTTACCTAATACGTATGCTTATATTCTTTTCTTTCTTCAGACCTGTATGTTTTAAATTATTCATAGAGTTCTTGTCTTTTTTTTTTTTTTCTTAAGAAATTTTATTGGGGAACAGTGTGTTTTTCCAGGACCCATCAGTTCCAAGTCAAGTAGTTGATTCAATCTAGTTGTGGAGGGCACAGCTCACTGGCCCATGTGGGAATTGAACCAGAAACCTTGCTGTTCAGAGCACATGCTCTAACCAACTGAGCCACCTGGCCGCCACAGAGTTCTTGTCTTTTAATGATATGAGACATTTCCATATATTATGTCTGGACAATGTCCAAACAAAAAAGGCATTAGGTGCACTGCATGAGAAAAACTCCAAGCTCTGGATCTACTTCAATTGGTTAGAACATTTCAAATTATTATTAATATTTTATCTCCAATGTTTGTGATATATATAATCTTTAGAAAAGAAATTGATATATTGATATTTCTATTGGAATACATTTTTCAACAAGTATGTGCTATGCTCTGTCTTCTCTAAGGACAAATACTAATTGTTCACAGAGCTTTACAGGGATGATCACATTGTTTGAAACATAATGTCTGTAAACACACAATAAATGTGTGTTAATTAAAATATTAAATAAATGGAAATTTTTATTAATTTAAAACTATTCCTAGGGATGGTAGATCACCTCAGCCATGGGGACTTAGCCATGCCCTTCTGTACTCTATTTTTCCTATCCTTTCCCACTATACTAAGCCTTGGAATTATGAAGAACTATGTTCATGTGTTCCGAGACACTCCTTAGATAAAATGTTAACAACTTACATTAAAACCAGCCTCCTTCATTACAGGCCTAGAAACTAGAAGTGCCAGAATTTCTTCTCTTCCTTTCATGAGGGGAAGAGGAATCCTGAAAAGTGATAGTATGATGTACCTGCTTCAAGACCTTTTCACTTGCTGTTTTCTCTCCACAGAATGCTCCAATCCCATAAATCTTTAAGACTCACACCTTCATCAGCTTCAAGTCTTTTTCAATTGTCATCTATTCAATTCAACACAGAGGACCTGTCCCCCACCCCACAGGTCATCTGCCGGGTATACAAGGAGGTGACAATGTTGACCACTGACTCACCCATTGTCATTAAGGTCTTTCCCAAGGAGGGGGACCTTAATGAGGTTCCCAATGAGGGGGATCTCACTGACCTGCAGGTCACCACTGAGGGCCCTAAGAGGACCCGATATGCCAGAGGGCCAGTTGGGCATGAAACTCCTGCTGGGGAGGGACTTTCCTGTCTCCCCGCCCAAGAGCTACTTCCTGACCAAGATCTTCCATCTGAATACGGGTGCCAATGGTGAGATCTGTGTCAACATGCTGTAGTGGGACTGGACAGCTGAGCTGAGCATCTGGAAGTGCCTGCTGATTCAGCCTAACCCCCAGTCTGCTCTCAAAAAGGAGGAAAGTCACCTGCTCTTGGAGAACTGCTGGGAGTCTTCCACCTGGGTCTGCCTGAACAGAGACATCCATGGGGGCCAGTGTGTCTGTGGTCTCCTCCACTCACCCTGGGGGCTCTGGTCTGCCAGGAGGAGCTGAGGGCACCATGGCCAAGAAGCACATGGCCAGCGTGGTAAGAAGCTGGGGGCCAAGAAAATGACAGACAAGAGCGCTGGAGGGATTGTAAAACTTGGAAGGTTTTAAAAGAAGAGAGCATTGGGGATACATTATCAAAAGGAAAGGTTATTTTTAGACCAGGGCATCTTCCTTTGGGTGGAAAGGACCCCAAGGCAAATCCTTTATCATGCAGATTGCTTCTTCTTCCAATGGGGAATAGAGGAGGTCTACATGACAGATTACCTCATTATTGTTGACCAGAAAATCCCAGACTTGGTTAAGATTATTTTTCTGCAAGAGATTGAAACTGCAATTAATTCAGGATTAAGTCTAGGTTTGGTATCAGGGACTTTCAGCACAAGTGCAGTTTGGGCCTGTGGTTTCTTTTTAACTGTTCCTTCATTTACAAACTGATTAATATTGAGCATGTTGAAACCTCTTGGAAACTAATTTTCTCATCTGCAAAATGAGGAAAACAGTACCAATCTTACAGAGGAGTTTTTATGAGGATGAAATGTGTTATTAGCGATGAAGTGCTTAGAACAATCCTTGGCACTTAGTAAAAACTCAGTGTTAGGACATATAAAGTGAAGTAAGAGATTGGACACAAGCAAAGTAAAACTCTTTGACCTGGCCTCATATTTACTTTTGTAAAACGTGGCCATTGTATAGTACATAATCTCTATGATTCCTTCTATGTTTATACATCTTATCTCTGTGGTTAGATTGATATTCCAAGCCAGGGACAGAATCAATTGTCTAGGAAGGAAGTAATCATTTGCCTGGTTCCAGGGCCATGATTTTCATTGTTGCAGGAAGGAGGAAGGAGAATCAGTTGCTTGCTATGCTCTGCCCAACTGGTCTGGAATTGTGCAAATTAATACAACAATATTTGATTAATTTAGTCCAACATAAATGGAGAAATTTCTTCCTGATTAACTCCATCCACCAGGATTAAAAAAAAAAAACCCCAAATGTAACTGTGCTCTTATAAAACCAGGCATTTTCCTTTATAAACTAAAGATTGTATAAATAAGAAAGCACTTATTCAGGATTAGAAAATATTTTACAGTCAGTAATCACTAAGGTCTTTGTTGAAAGCCTTTTAAAGATCTGAATAGTGTATATTTCCTTTTGCCCATTGACCTGTGGTATTTTTAAAGTATTATAGAGAAGTAAACAGAGGAGTTACCAATCTATTATATCATATCAAACAAAGAGGAAAAAATGGAATATTTTTTATTGTAAAATCTTTATTATTCTAGATAGTTATGACCAAGAATAATGTGCTTTTTTTTAAAACCATGGCTTATTCTTAAAGAAATAACACAACAGTAAAAATTAATGCCTTGTAGAGCAAAACTTTTGGTGGCTCAGCTAGGCAGGTCACTCAGCACTACCTGTGAGTCCCTTTACTTTTTCAAAGTTTTATCTTCTTTCATCAATAAAATTGAGAACATCACATGTGATTTAACTTCACATCTCTCACACACTTTCAAGTATATTTCAATTCATTTTCCCTCAGCTTCTTTCTTTTTATATCAGGAGATTAAGTGTCCCTCCTGCATTTAAGGTCAGTTCTTCCTCCACCTTAATTTTAGATCTGATTCTGTCCATGTCTTTGAAATTTCACTTTTTAAAAAATTGGTCTATGGCTGAAACAAGCTAATATTTTTAATCAACTAGTTTTTTCCCCTCATCATATCTATAAGAATATAGTCTTAAAATGCCTTTGCAACATGCAATTAAGCAAAAAATGTTAACTAATAGTGGATGAAAATACTTCCTGTTTCAATATTTAAGTTAAATCACATTCACTTTCCTCTATATTACAATACCTAGGACTATTGATTTTTTCCTATGTGATGAATATTATCAAAATTAAACCTGAGGCTGGTGGGGCTGAGCAGGAGGGACTGACCTTGCTTGGAGCCACTGTAACTGATGAAGGTCAAAATTCTAAATAAGCAAAAGGTGTCCTTTTGAAGTAGTGGAGAACTGGCACTCTGTGCTTTATATGAATTTTATTGAATTTTAAAATTACGCAAATTTTCTTTAGAACTTGTTTTCATCTTTAAAGCCCTAATTTATAATAACAAAGTCTGAATCCAACAAAATTCTGTAATATAGGCTAAAGGGTTTTAAAAAAAGTTTGTCCCACTTCAGATCTAATGGACTTCTTTCAATTTCTCAAATAGTAAGGTCTTTCTTACGACAAGCTTTTACCATGCTATGCTCTATAACTAAGATGCTTTTATTCCTCATTCTCTAGAAAATCGCTACACTTGACTTAAGGTGTAATAGAATATATTGTTAAAACTAAATCTGGGGCCAGCCGAGTGGCACATTGGTTAAGAGCTGGCGTGGGATGCCAGAGGGCCCCGGTTCGGATCCCACATATGAGGGCCAGTGACACTGCCCTCTACAGCTAAGATGCTGAACAACAGTTCAACCTGGAGCAGGGCTGCCGTGAGTTGCCGCGACCGCATAGGCTGCAGCCCTTGCTGCAGTGGGTTGCCATGGGCTACCGTGTATAGTCAGCAGCCAGCATGAGCGGCCATCCAGAAGCTGGTGACTGATCTGCCTTGCCCGGGAAGAGTACAATGATGGTGCCAACTTGGGCCAGTGAAGCAACGTCCTCCACAACTAGACTGAAGAACAAAAGGACAGCAACTTGTCTGTTCCCCTTCCCCCAATTCCCCAGTGCTGTTCCCATCCCCCAATTCCCCCAAAAAAATCTTTAAAAAAAAACCCTAAATCTGCAAAAATAGCAGAATACCTCTAACTTATCTCTACTTTTTGTTTTTATTACCCATGGCACCACCTGTGATTTCTCCTTTATATTGCACTGAATTTGAGATTGATGGTTCAATATTTGTCTTTCCTATTTAAATGTGACCTTAATGAGGGCAGACACTAAAAAACTGTGTTTTCTATTTTACTGTACTTTCAATGCCTAGAACTGGATAACATGGTAGTTGCTCAATAAATATTTTTCAATAAATGAATTTTGTTATGGTAGAACTGGCCAACAATCATTCATTCAAATAATAATTGTAAATCACATTAATTTTTTTTTTAAGATTTTTTTTTATTGGGGAATTGGGGGGATGGGAACAGCGCTGGGGAATTGGGGAAGGGGAACAGACAAGTTGCTGTCGTTTTGTTCTTCAGTGTCACTGGCCCTCATGTGGGATCCGAACCGGGGCCCTCTGGCGTCCCAAGCCAGTTCTTAACCATCGCGCCACTCGGCCGGCCCTCACATTAATTTTTAAAAATAATTTTGGTCTCCTTGATGAGAATAGGCTTTAGAGGACCAAGCATGGAAGCAGGGAGACCACTAAGGATTCTATGGGAGAAATACACTGAGAGGTGATGGTAGCTTTGAACGGGGGTGGGAGTTAGAGAGATGGAGTGGGAAGGAGATATTTGGACTATGTTATGAAAGTGAAATAACCTGGTCTTGCTGTGAAGAATGAAAGTGAGGAATGAAGAATAAATTATTTTTGTTAGTGTTACTGGATGAATACTTAAAACCAATTTTTGAGATTGGGTGTGAATGAACAGGCAATTAAGAGTTCTCCTTTATACATGTTGTGTATAACATATAAACACTTTTTTTCCGATATCATGTAGCAATGTTAAATAGGCAATTGGATAAATTGGAGTACAGGGGAGGAATGGGGGCTAAAGATATAAATTTGTAAAATTTGTGTCTTCACTGGTGTATATTATAGTTGATATTCATATCAAATATTGGCCAAGTGGGGCCAAATTGTTTTAGGTCATTAAACCAATAGCTACAGTTATATTTATCTTAAGGCTACATAAAATGAGTTGTGGTTTGTTTTTTTCTTTTTTAGCTGAGCCATCCTGCCACCTGTTGGCAGCTCAGCGGCTGCTCAGCTCAGGTCGGGCATCGAACTGCTGTTGCTCAGAGCTCAAACTCTTGAGGGAGCTCTTAACCAACTGAGCCACTCGGGTGGCCCAAAATGAGTTTTTACATACTTCCACAGTAAGCAAATTCTTCGGAAGTTTCTCTTAAAGATTTTTGATATGTGATCATGTGGGACTTAAAAAAAATTTAAACTCATTATTTTTTCTTGAGTTTTAATATATTTTGATAATATATCTAGATTTAAAATATAAATACATGATTTTAGGGTCATATTTTCTTTTATTAAGAAAAAAAGCATTTTTTGGCAAAAAACTATTAGGGTTTAAGAACACTGATATCTGTAAATATCAGAGGGCTACAGACTATGTTTTGACCATAAGAATTTGTACCTCCCTTATTTTTTTCAAATTCCACTAAAGTAAAAAATACTGTAGGGTCAGATATGTACCAGGACTGACCAAAATGCTTGAAACACAAAGATGAGTATAGTATGATCCCAGCTTGAAAATATGAGCCATTGTGTTCTTTGCCATCAGAGTTATATAACTTCCTTATATTATTGTTGAAATTCCAATTTTATAGCTGAAGTACAAATCTCTAAGCACAGAGTTGGCTTAATAAATATTGTTTTAATCAAATTGAATTACATACAAAATAAAATTCACCAAAATTTTCCTTGCATGCATATTCCCCAGCCCAAGCCAACAAACTATAAACCCCTGGATGAATTACACCTAGACGCGATCAATCATTTCCTTAATATTTACATGAATAACATGAGGCATTTGGGCCAAAAGTTCATTCTGCTGGGTCTATTTTTTGATGTGCCTACAAAACTGTCAATCCACACTATAGTTTTACTATTATGTTACAGAAGTAACCTGAAAAAGAAAATAATCTTGTGAGATTATGTTTGGAATGAGTAGTTTAATATAAATTTTGCCAAAATGATATATTGGGCTGTCAGAAAAGTCATGATGTAGTTTTGCAATGAAAAGCATAGAAAAAATATGTCATGATTTTTCCAACAACCTAATAGTAAATTCAGGCAAATTAACATACAGAAGTTATCATAATTAGTTAGCTTAGCAACTATTTTAGGATTAATTTACCCTGAAAGATCCACAATGAGTTATTTTTCTATGGAGATGAAGATGTGAACTACTTTTAGCATTAATGCTTTGATAATGAGGAACGCTGGTGCATTAGGAAAGTTCAACAAAAAAGTGTATATTTAAACAAACTAAAAATACTTTGTGGGTCGGCCAAGTGGCACAATGGTTAAGAACTGGCTTGGGATGCCAGAGGGCCCCGGTTCGGATCCCACATATGAGGGCCAGGGACACTGCCCTCTACAGCTAAGATGCTGAACAACAGCTCAACCTGGAGCTGGGCTGCCATGAGTCGCCAGGGACGGCGTAGGCTGCAGCCACTGCTGCAGTGGGTTGCCATGGGCTACCGTGTGTGGCCAGCAGCCAGCATAAGTGGCCAGCAGCCGCAGTCAGCGGCCGTCCAGAAGCCGGCGACTGATCTGCCTCACCCAGGAAGAGCACAAAGATGGTGCCAACTTGGGCCAGTGAAGCAACATCCTCCACAACTAGACTGAAGAGCAAAATGACAGCAACTTGTCTGTTCCCTTCCCCCAATTCCCCAATAAAAATCTTAAAAAAAAAAAATTTTTGTGGACTAGATGTGCCATAAATACTCACATTGCCTGGTATTTAGTACTCTCACTGTTAGGGATCTTTAACACCAGTTGGTTCTTTCTGCATGGAGTTGTGAACTGCAAAGTAATCTATCAAAGTAAAACCAGGACTTCTAATCACAATTGATTGGACAAAGAATTATTGAACATTATAAAAATGACACAATAAAGATTCTCCATATTTTTTTGAAATTTATTTTTATTAGCTTATTCTTATCCGGGGAGTCGGAACTTGAGAAGCACAATGATCCCGGAAGAGCCAAGCAATATCTCTATATCCAGCATACTACCATTATAATAAATCCCCTTTACATATATGGAATATCTTTTTCTTTAAATCTGAAAATATGAAAACCTGTATGAGTCAAACTAACACAATTTAAGAGAATTATTGGTCCTGCTTGCAATAGATTACTGAGGCCACATATATGAAGAAGTGGACTGTGTGATAAATAAGGTTTTCTCAGCTAGCTCAGCAGTGAAAGAATTTATTGAAAAGTTATTAAGGATTGTTTTTTGCTGTTTGTTTGTTTCTTCTTGTTGGTTTTGCTCACAGTGAAACGACTGATCATAAAAATTCTATACCAGTTGTGTGGGCTTCAGTTCACAAATTGAGGAATCTGTTCCATTGACAGGTGTACTTGAATGGAGCATGCGGGTGGCCATATTAGCCTCCTGTTAAATATAACAAGTGCATTGTAGTACATGGAGGGACGTCATAGAATCGCCTTGGTTCCATTTATATTCCTGCACCCCATGTGCATCAGTCAATCTATTGTTTCTTGAGTGTTCATATGTGTTATACCAGAGGCATGGACATGGGAGCCTCTGACTAGCCAGGTATGAGTTTTCAATTCGATGGAATTCTTAATCATATTAATGAAAATATATTTCTTTCCTGTATTCGAAAAGATTTAAATCAGAAAGGCCCATATTCCTGAGAATGGAAAATAAACATTTTACAATAACCGCTGCCAAACTCACATCTTGGCTTCCAGAGCCATGTATTTCCGTCTCTGGAACAAGCCCTTTGGTATAATGATTCTTAAGCCTCCTTGCAACAATCCAAATCCCAAATTGTCTCACTCTAAATGCATAATCATCTTACAATACATTTGTTAATGCTCGTAAAATTGTATGAACCTTTATCTCAGGCCATTTGGTGAACTTTTCACATACTTTGATAATTACCCAATATATGGGTTTCACTTCCAAGGAATAAATTAGAGGACAACATTTCTAGATTACCTTAAAGCCAGGGGGCAGGTAAATGATATAGGTTCAACCAATCACGTGCATTGTTATGACACTTGCAATTAGAAGTGAGTGAAATGAGGAGGCAGGGTGAGGAGGAAGGTGTGACTGTGAGTGGCTACTTCTAGTTCATTGAGGAAAAAATAAGCAGAACCCTTTTTGCTTCTGGTCCAATGTGTAGATCAAGAAGTCGAAGGTGGGGATTCTGATCATTGTTAGTTACTCATATGTCAGTTATAATCACACAATTGGGAACTGGAGAAATACAAAGAGATGGATCCAGCCTCTGTTACATCTACTATGAAGCCAACTTGCATCAAAACTCCAGTTGTTCTTGATAGTCATAATTCTCTACTCTCAGATATTATTAGCATGATAGTATACAATATTTTATAAAACATTTTGATATTTTTCCTTCTCAGCTCTCACATGCTTTAGTATGCAGGTTGCATATATTCAGGTAAGCTAGGAGTATAGATATGGGTTATCTACCCTCACTCAGGTGGAAACTAATGAAAATTATGTAAATATTTATGAATAAAAATTCAGCAGTCCATATCACACACTGGTGGAAAAGATAATTAAATAACCTGTTCACCATTAATGAAGCATCCACTGAGAACAAGCATTTGGGGACCACATTTTCACTGCTGTCATATAGAACTGGGCTGACTGTTTCTAAGGGTACTAGAAAAATTAAAGAAAAGGAATGAGAAGCTCATAACTCTAAATCAACCATTCTCATGCAGATTTTGTAACAGAATTAACTCCTAAATTCTTTTTTTTTTTTAAAGATTTTATTGGGGAATTGGGAGAGGGGCACAGTGTTGGGGAATCGGGGAAGGGGAGCAGAGAAGTTGCTGATTTTTGGTTCTTCAGTCTAGTTGTGGAAGACGCCACTTCACTGGCCCATGTTGGTATTATCATTGCGTTCTTCCCGGGTGAGGCAGATCAGTCGCCGGCCTCTGGATGGCCGCTCACAGCAGCTCTTGGTAGCTCACACTGGCTGCTGGCCACTCACACTAGCTGCGGGCCACACACGGTAGCTTATGTCAGCCCACTGCAGCAGGGGCTGCAGCCTATGCCATCACCTGCGACTCACAGCAGCCCAGCTCCAGGTTGAGCTGTTGTTCAGCATCTTAGCTGTAGAGGGCAGTGTCACTGGCCCTCATGTGGGATCAGAACTGGGGCCTTGCTGCACAGAGCTGGCGTCCCAAGCCAGCTCTTAACCAATGTGCCACTCAGCCGGCCCCAATTCCTAAATTCTTGATGGGTGTAATGAATTGCCTTCTGTCCATGCATTCAGAATGATACTATATATGTGCCATCCTTGAAAGTATTGAAAAAAATAGTCATGTAAATCATTCTCTGTAGGACTTAATTATCTCGTATTCCCTAGTTGACAAAGGTTGCACTAAAGTCTTGGCTCAAGATATGCACTGAAGATGGATGTCACCAAGATGGCAACCTAGGAAGCTCCTGAAATTCCCTCCTGTCATGGACATACCAAGAATAAAACTACACATGGATCAGTTCTTTCAGGGAGAAATCCAGAAACTACTTGGGTAACTCTTACATATAATACAGAGAATTATCAACATGAAAAAACATGATGATTAACATGAATGATTAAACATTTTTTTGTTCAGTGCTTATAGAAAAACATGAATTTGTATACACAATAATTAATATGATTTGTCTGTTCACTAAGGATATTTTTACACTTTATTAAGACAGTAAATTCAATAAATATAGACATTGTTCTATATTACCAATATGACATTGTTATATAATATTGTTACATTGATGATATATATATAGACATTGTTCTATTTAATATATTATATTTCTGTAATTGCCTCCTAACCTGTCTCCTTGTTTTTAACTTCGCCTCCATAGTCTTTTGTCCATACAGAAACCAAACTGATCTCCTAAAACTAAAATGTAAGCCAGATCCCATCCTTACTCTGCTGTAAACCCTGTAATGGCTTCCTGTTTCCCACAGAGGAAAAGCCAATATCCTTACAATAACCTGCAGGTATTACATGATTTCACCTTGTTACTTCCCTGTGCCTTCATTTACTCTGCTCCAACCATTTTTACCTGCTTGCTGTTTCTGGAATACGCCAGCTATAATTTGTTTTTCACCGGCTTTTCCTTCTTTCTAGGTCCCTTTTTCACTGTGATATTCTATTGCCTAACTCATCTCCTTGACATTCTATTGGCTAAATCTCTCATCCCCTTCAAGTCTTTGCTCAATACGTATGTCTGACTTTGACCATCTTATTTAATAGCGGTCTACGTCACCACTATCCCTGGCATCCTTCACACTTGCTTTCCTTTTCTTTCTTCCTTAGTATTTATTATCTTTTACACATTTACTTACTTTTGTTGACTGTTGACTAAAGATTCACTAGAATTTAACAGACTATAATACGAATAACAGGACAGATTTATGAGCTATTTAAAATATGTACTTCAAAGAACACACCAATTCTTTTTTTAAAAACAAAGTACAAAGTTAAATATTTTGTCATTATTTTAGAAATTATGAAACATTTTAAACAAAAATTTCAATGCTTGGAAGAAAGAAAATCACTCTTTAAATAATTCTTGAACTAAAAAGAATTTCTAGCAGTAACTACAAACTATTTACAATAAATGATATTAACAACTTTGCGTATCTAAGTGCATGAGATGTGGCCAAAGTCCTACCCAGAGAGAATGTCATTCTCTTGAATGCTCTTATTATTGATGAGTAAATTAAATTCATAAGAGATTTGTCACTTATTCAAGGTCACACAATTCAGGTCGCTGGATAAGGACTTGAATTCTTTTATTTCCCTATTGCATAAGCTATATGGCACTCCTGTTTAGAAAAGACTTTTAGAAAAAAATAACAGTTAACCAATCAGAGCCTCTGTCTCATCTCTGAAACAAAGATAAAGAATAAAAAAGAAGAAATAATTGGTGCTGATATTTAAAATCACATAGTGGTCACATAAACACTAAGAGACAAGATTTGACAGATCGACGCATTTTGTTGGTAACAAATATATTTTTTAAATTAATATTTTAATCACTTAAACAATTGGGGTATGAGCCCCTTAAGACCAGGAAGTTCTTTCTTTTGTTTTATGAAAACAAAAATATTATAACAGATGGTTATTATGAAGCATCAGTAGTTTTCCTGCCTCATGACTTAAAATTGAAGATGGAGGAACAGTGTAAGTAATATTGTGTCAGTTATCTATAGCTACATAACAAATTACTGTAAAACATAGTGGCTTTAAATAACCACAATCATTTTATTATCTCTTACAACCTCTGAGGGGTGAGTGACAGGGCCTAACCAGCTGCTTCTCTGTTGGAATTTCTAGTGCATTTGCAACTTCAGTTGAAACTGTTATCCAAAATACCTACAAGTGGGACGGCGGAGTGGCTCAGTTGGTTAAGAGTTAGCTTAAGAGCGCGAGCTCTTAGCAACAGGGCGCTGGTTAGATTTCCACATGGGCCAGTGATGCTGTGCTGAGCTGAGTTGTCACTGAGCTGCCAGCAGGTGGCAGCATGGCTCAGGTGATGTAACAACAAGTTTGCCTTTTCCATGGTGGGCTATGCTCACCCGCAACTAAGACTGAACTGGCACCTTGAGCTGAGCTGCCGCCAGGATGGCTCAGTGGATAGGGCTTGCATTCTTAACAACAAGGCTGCTGGGTTCTACGCCCACATGGGATGGTGGCTACTCCCACCCGCAATTAAGATTTAACACAGCACCTTGAGCTTAGAGGTCACGAGCTGCCAACGGGAAGCCAGATGGTGACTGGAGCCCTCCACAACTAAGATTGAAGAACAACAACTTGGCCAGTCCTCCTCCCCAATTCCCCAACACTGTTCCCCTCCCCCATTCCTTAATTAAAAACAAAACAAAACAAAAAACCCTCACCAAACAAAACCAAACAAACAAACAAACAAAAACCCTACAAGTGGTCTCACTTCTTCTCAGCCTGGGGGTTGAGTTCCAAAAGCAAGCTTACCAAGAGCTTCTCAATGTTGGCAGAAGCTATATTGAGTTTTACAATCTAGCTTTGAATGTCACATTTGTTGGAATAGTTAAAACCCAATCACATTCAAGGGCAGTAGGCACAGACCCCTCCTCTCATTGGAAAATGTCAAAGAATTTGGAGGCCACATTTTAAAATTGACAATGACATTACGAGGAAACAATCAGATCAGAATCCATAATGCAGTACATTCTATAATAAAATTGGCCTAGACTCTTCAATAAATGAATGCCATGGGGTGGGGGAGAAGAGCTGATAATGAAGATTAATTAAACTATTCTTCATTAAAAGAGACCAAATTTCTAGACTTGAGAACTTTGGTCCCTTTTAATGAAGAACTGAAAAAGTCAAGAACCATATGACTTCACTCAAACTGAAGGCAACAAAGGAATAAGACAAGCAAATAAAGAAATAAAACTCATAGATAAAGAAAATAGTTTTGTAGTTACCAGAGGGTAAGGGTGGAGAGGGGTGGGAGAAGAGGGTAAAGAGGGTCAAAGATATGGTGATGGAATGAGAACTGACTCTGGGTGGTGAACACATAATGCAATATATAGATGATGTATTATAGAATTGTATACTTGAAACCTCTGTAGTTTTGTTGACCATTGTCACCCCAACAAATTTTAATAATAATTTTTAAAAGACCAAAGTGATGTTAAAAACATGATAGGAGGCCCAAAATGGAATCACTTGTTCTAAGCCCCATGTCAGCAGAGATTCAACTTAATTACAGTTTCAGCCCTCCAAGAAACAGAATTTTAAACCAGTCAATCAGGAATCACCTGATTAGCACTAGTTAGGTAACCTGCTTGGTAGAACCCTGTGATCCTTAAAGGAAAGACCTTGCTATAACCAACCTGCTTTTTTGCCTAGTACAACTTCCTTGTTCTGCTCCCTCCTGCTTATAAAAGTCTTTCATTTTGTACAGCTTCTTGGAGTTCCTCTCTATCTGCTAAATTGAATGCTGCTCAATTCGAATCAATTTTTTGTCAAATAAACCCTTAGCATTTTTATTATGCCTTAGTTTATCTTTTAACAGTGATAATAATCAAAATGCAAAGTGTAAATCTTGATTAGGTCCTGCATTGAGGAGGTAAGGGTCTAAAGATATTTTAGGAAAATTTGAATATAAAATATATCATAGAATATATATTGAATTATTTTGAATTTTCTTAGATTTATTTATGTGTGCAACTTTCAAAGTTCAGAAAATAAGACAATAGAAAGCAAGAGAAAGATGTAAAGTACATGTGAAAAGTTGTAATAATTTTTAGAGGAAAATACTCTAGGTGAGGAAAATATCGGTGTTTATTGAACTATTCTTGAGCCTTTGGTAAATGAAACTAAAAAAACTGCACTTTTACCGTTGCAGTTGTATATTATAATCACAAGAGGGCGGTAGACTCACTTTTGAATTTATATAAGACCACTCCTGCTGCTGTAAAAGGAGCATCCAGGAAAAAAAATTTTTTTTTCTTAATATAATATCCTTAAGTGCTGGTTCTAGGAGGAGAAATGTGTAAAAATCTCAACAGGCAAGAAATACTAAGAAAATTAAAACTACAGTTGAGTAGTTAACATTCCAATAGGCATACTGGAAAGAAG
The DNA here is from genome assembly GCF_001890085.2 of Hipposideros armiger. Taxonomy (NCBI): domain Eukaryota; kingdom Metazoa; phylum Chordata; class Mammalia; order Chiroptera; family Hipposideridae; genus Hipposideros; species Hipposideros armiger. Next base: position 161,881 of record NW_017732671.1, on the reverse strand, counting down.
AAGAAACACTGAAACGGGACAACGAGGACTTATCATTTGGGAGAAATCTAGGTTCTAGTCCTGGCTCTGTCAGTGTTTAATTTTGGTACTTTACCCAAATTTTCCTGAAGCTTATGAGTAGCTCTCACATGTAAAATGAGGACATTGGATTCGGGAATCTTTGGCTTTCTTTCTAGTTGTGAAAAAAGCCGCTTATTTTTTGGGTTCAGCTTGAGTATGGCAACTCGCTAGTGACATATATCCTGAGTCTTAGTCCTCAGAGATAATGACACTAGAGGGAATGACTGATAAACTCAAGTGACATCCTGTTGCTGTGATAGGTTCCTGTGGAGAAGGAAACACAATTCCATTTAAAATATGTAAATATATATGATTATAGATGCCATAAAATATCTCCGTAAATATATTGTGTATGTACTCTATCTGTTTGCAGTGCATGGGTAGGTGTTTCTAAATGTGTGTGTGTGTGTGTGTGTGTGTGTGTGTGTGTGTGTGTGTGTGTACATATATACATGATAGAGGAGTTGGCATTATAGATCCACACCTCCATTGCTGGCTAGGCAGAAATCACGTGACTTAGAAATTAATGATTAATTAAAATCATCCTATAATTACGTCAGCACCGAACAATAAACTGAAATAAAGTAGTAATAATTGGATATTACTTTCCGTGTCTTCAGCCTGAAATTCATTATTAATAAATAAAAATATCTGGACAAAAAATTGGGGAAAAAAAGCTATCTGGAGAGCAAGTTCAGTCAGAATTGAAATTAGATTTAGAAATTATGCCTACTGAATGTCTTTGCCTAGAAATTTTTAGTTAAATAGCAGTTACATATTTCCTAAAATAGAACATTAAAATTTGAAGCACAAAGGATAAATCTGAAGAATAGTCTGATTATGCAGTGTTCCAATGTTTATTTGGAAAGGACCCTGATAGATTGTGTTGATATAGAGAGTGCAATTGGCTTCAGATACCTGGGAGAACAGATTTGGGTTCTAGATTTATTAGTGGATCATGTCCTAAATGTTGACAAAGTATTCCAATGTGCTTGTATTGTTTGAAAGATGGTCCTTTTAGAAAAATTGCTCTTGTAACACAGCCACCCTGCTGAGGTTCCAGGCAATCAACAGCCACATATGGGAGTGAGGAAGACTTTGGGATAACTCCGGCCCTGATCACCATCTGACTCCAATGACATTAGAGACCTCAAGCAAGAACCACCTAGGTAAGTCCATTAAATAAACAAATTTGATTATATAAGTATTTATTTGTTCAGGAAATATTTGTTGATCATTTTCTACAAGCCACAACCATGCATTGGTTAACAATACTATGAATGTCCTTACTCTGTGGAACTCAGATTCCTATGGAGAGGGCCTAGCAATAATAGTAGTAGTAATACCAAAATAATGACAACAGTAAGCAAATAAAAAAGGTAATTATCCAATTTCATACATTATGAAAGAAATAAACAAGAGATAAAACAAACTTCTGATTGCTATAGAACTATTTTTTTTTCTTTTATTCTGTTTTGCTTGGTTGGAAGGGAACCAGTGAGGTCACAATAACAAAAAAAAAACTAAAAAGGTCCACAAGGTGGCATCATGGAGTTTGTCACAAACAATTGCAGAAGTAAATAAATTAGCCAAGAAGTGGACTAAAGGCTATCCCCACCAGATCAGGTTAAGTTAGTTGCTTCATGACTATAGCTGTTTAGTATCCAAAGTTACTTTTTAATAGTTATCTTTTTACCTGTATGTTTTAGGTTTTCTTTTCCCAAGGCATGAAAGTCAAAAGTTATTTACCTATACTTGCATTATAAAGAGAAGAATCTGATTGCTGGCTTCCTACCCATCTGTGGATTAGAATTAAAGGTTAAAGAAAAATAATGCTAGGGCCAGCCGAGTGTTGCATTGGTTAAGAACTGGCTTGGGATGCCAGAGGGCCCTGGTTCAGATCCCACATATGAGGGCCAGTGACACTGCCCTCTACAGCTAAGATGCTG
>NW_017732671.1:103817-158832 GCF_001890085.2 Hipposideros armiger | reverse complement strand
ACGGCCGCTCACTGCGGCTGCTGGCCGCTCACGCTGGCTGCTGGCCACACACGGTAGCCCATGGCAACCCACTGCCACAGGGACCGCAGCCCACGCCGTCGCCGGCGACCCACAGCAGCCCAGCTCCAGGTTGAGCCGTTGTTCAGCATCTTAGCTGTAGAGGGCAGTGTCACTGGCCCTCACACGTGGGATCCGAACCGGGGCCCTCTGGCATCCCAAGCGAGTTCTCAACCATCGCGCCACTCGGCCGGCCCAATTAACATCTATTGTAATTCAAGCCTTCCACAATTACTAAGATTTTTCTAGGCAAAGAATAAAGGGGTAGCATGAAAAGCGCATCTCACATTTGTGGAACACATGCATTAAACATGATATTACAAAACGTCAGGATGTCTTTGGAGAATGGCAAGGAGTTGGTGGGCCTGGAGCATGGGCTGCATAGAGAAAACATAAATGGCAGGTGTTCAATGATATAGGAAGTATCTCATTTGGGCTTGGTTTGGAGTTGGTTAGTTTATTGTCAATAAATACTGAATCAAAAACTGTAATCAAAACTTTCCCATTAGATCTAATGTTTTCTTATCTCCCTGGACTATGGTTAGACATGCCTTCCTCATGGAATTGCTCCCTCATAGTCTGAATTTCAGAGATGATCTCAGCAGTATCAGACCCAATTTTAGGTTTTGATTATCTAACATTGCAACAGCAAATGACAGTGACACAACTTAACTTGTTGGGGTTAGTTTCATTGTAAAAGTTTCTTGTAGGCGTGTGCTTTGGGGGCACTTGATTTCACATCTAATAGTATAGGAGGAGGAAAAGATCTATGTTTGGAATGAATTCTGCACTAACTGGATGAACTTTGGGAGTCTTACCCCTGAATTGCTCTAGAAGGTTGCTTTGGACGTTGTTCCAAAGAGGTGGGAAGGTGCTTTGTCAATCATAGGAACATTTTTTTCAGATTCCTGTTCTTTACAGGTCTCTTCCTCTAATAGCAAACACCTCAAAATCTCACTTTTATCATATATTATTTTATAATGAAGCACTTGTCTGGAATGTTTTCCTAAATAGTTTATTCCTAAGTGATTGGTACAAAACAAATTATACTTTGGATTTTTTATGTGTTCAAATTGTATATAAATAAGTATTATAAATCATTATGCATAGAAAACAGAAATTGAAATGATATTTTGGTCATTATAGTATGTACTTGAATTTATATAATTCCAATTGGCATTGACTTATCAGGATAAGTAGGTATCTATTTCTCAGAAATTTTAAGTTTCTTTGTAAGGTAAATTCAATATTATCATTTATTTGATTTCCATAGAAAGTTTTGCATGTGATTTTAAAGAGTGAACACTCAAAAGATCTATCAAAATAAACATTTCTCTTTTGTTACTTCAGTTTCCCCAACTGCAGAGTTAAAAATATATCACTTATTTTCCATTAGAATAATGAAATTTTTCATTACATATTTCATTCAGCTTGTGTGTGAGCCATGAAGAGATGGAGATCTGTAGAAAATTTAAAAGTAATGAGAAAATTAAAATGGGAAAAATTTTGAAATGGTGGGAAGACTTAAGTTTCCTTCCCAAACTCCTTTAGTGATGGGTCTCTGATATGAGTCCAGAGAATGCACTTTAGTCAGTGTTCTGCCACAACCCAGTTGTGCGATGGTATAAATAAATCATAGGCCATGCAAAGGACTTTAGAAACCATTATTTACTCCAACTTTTCTGAAAATGAGCTAAGGCATAACAAGGATCAATGGAGACCAGACACATGCCGGGTTTAGAAACCAATTGACCCCAGCTGATCTGGGCTTCTTTCCACAGATATTCACTGTCTTTTAAAATGATACATGTTTTCTCTATGTATCTGTTTCCTCAGTTGTAGAATGAGTAGGTTAGATGTTAACTTCTGTAAGATTCACAATGGTTTTAGAATTCTCAAAATGTGTTCACTTTGTGCCACTAAATGTACATTAGGCCATTTTATCAGTATATACAGTTAAAATTACAGAGACGTGTAATGGAAAGTAAACAAACTGAGATTGGATGCATAGTCAAGAGTCAGGACATTCCTAATTTCTGATGGGTTTTAGGTCTTTTTGGCAGATCCATTTATTCTCTGTAGTACAGTCTTCAGAAAAAATTGCTGTCTGTGTGATGAAAGCACAGCTGTTTTCTTTAGCATCACCAGTGATTTGTAATCTGTGGAGCAAAAGAAAAGGTTCCCTTAGTGTTCAGAATTTTCTCACATAATTTTCCTCTTCCAGCAAGTACTTCCTACAACTTTCAGAAAATAATGGAATGCTAAATTATTAGGCAGAGTGTACAGTCACAAATATAATGGTATAAACATTTCATGTAAAGCTCATATTAACCTCTGGAACCTGCAAGTTTATCTTCACTGGGAAACAATCCTAACAAGAAACTTCATAATGATGCTTAAAAAAAGAGAGAAGCTTTTAAAGCTGGGAATTAATTCTCCTTATTGTACTACTAACATGTCATGTGAAAAGTTCCTTAACTTTACTGAGCTTCAGTTTTCTTAAATATGTGGAACATAACCACCTAATATTTGGGGGAGGCATTGAGATGCTGCATGTGAATGTGTGACAATGCTTAAACAAAGTTCAGGCATACTTTGGAATTGTTGCCAGTTTGATTCTAGACTATCATACTAAAGCAAGTATCACAATAAAATGAGTCACACTAATATTTTGGTTTCCCAGTGCAAATAAAATATATATTTACACTATACTGTAGTCTATTAAGTGTGCAAAAACATTACATCTAAAAAACAATGTATTTATCTTAATTAAAAACACTTTATTGCTAAACAATGCTAATCATTATCTGAGCCTTAATTGAGTTGTAATTTTTTTGCTGGTAGAGGGCCTTACGTTGATGTTGATGGCTGATGATCAGGGTGGTGGTTGCTGAAGGTTTGGGTGGCTGTAGCAATTTCTTAAAATAAGACAATAGTGAAGTTTCCCACTTTGATTGACTCTTATTTTCACAAAAAATTTTTCTGCAGCATGCAATGGTGGTTGATAGCATTTCACCCACAGTTGAACTTCTTTCAAAATTGGAGTCAATCTTAAACCCTGCTGCTGCTTTATTAACTAAGGTTATGTAGTATTATTCTAAATCCTTTGTTGTCATTTTAACAGCCTTCACAACATCTTCACCAGGAGTAGATTCTACCTCAAGAAACCACTTTCTTTGCTCACACATAAGAACCAACTCCTCATCCATTAAAGTTTTGTCATGAGATTGCAGCAATTCAGTCACATCTTCAGGGCACTTCAAATTCTAGCTCTCTTGCTATTCCCACATCTGTAGTTACTTAGTCCACTGAAGTCTTGTGCCCCTTAAAGTCATCCATGAGGGTTGGAATTAACTTCTTCCAAAATCCTCTTAATGTTGACCCCTTACCTTGAATAATGAATATTCTTGTTTTGTTGTTTTTGGGTTATTTTAGCTGAGCCATCCTGCTACCTGTTGGCAGCTCAGCGGCTGCTCAGCTTGGGCTGGACTCGAACTGCTGTTGCTCAGAGCTCAAACTCTTGAGCGAGCTCTTAACCAACTGAGCCACTCGGCCGGCCCTGAATAATGAATATTCTTAATGGCATCTAAAATAGTGAATAATTTCTAGAGGGTTTTCAATTTACTTTCCCCAGATCCATCAGAGGAATCATTATGTATGACAGATCTAGCCGTAATAAAATGGGTATAGAAGGAAAGTACCTCAACATAATAAAGGCCATGCACAACAAACCCTCAGCTCCGTTCACACTTAATGGTGAAAAACTAAAAGCTTTTCCTCTAAGATCAGATACAAGACAGGGATGCTCCTCTTACCACTGTTATTCAACATAGTATGAGAAGTTCTAGCTCTAGCAATCAGACAAGAGAAAGAAATAAAAGTCATCCAAACTGGGAATGAAGAAGGCAAATTGTCACTTTTTGCACATGACATGATTCTTTATATAGAAAATCCTAAAGACTCCACCAAAAAACTATTAGAAACAATAAACAAATACAGTAAAGTGGCAGGGTACAAAATCAATGTACAAAAATCCATTGTGTTTCTATATACTAACAATAAAATTTCAGAAAAAGAAATGAAGAAAACAATTCTTTTGCAATTGCAATGAAAAGAATAAAATATGTAGCAATAAACTTAGCAAAACATGTGAAGGACCTACACACTGAAAAGTACAAGGTATTATTAAAAGAAATTGAAGAAGATATAAAGAAATGGAAAGATATTCTGAAAGATATTCATGGATTGGAAGAATCAACATAGCTTAAATGGCCAAATATCCAAAGCAATATACAGATTTAATGCAATTCCATCAAAATCCCAATGGCATTTTTTTTAAAGAAATAGAACAAAAAATCATCAGATTTGTATGGAATCACAAAAGACCCCAAAGCCAAAGCAATCCTGAGAAAAAAGAAAGCCGGAGGTATGACACTTGCTGACTTCAATTCATACTACGAAGTGACAATGGTCAAACAGCATGGATTGGGTAGAAAAACAGACACACAGATCAACGTATTAGAATTGAGAACCCAAAATTAAACCCACATATATATGGGCAGATAATTTTTGACAAAGGAGACAAAAACATACAATGGAAAAAAGAAAGCCTCTTCAATAAATGGTGCTGGGAGAATTAGAAAGCCATGAGCAAAAGAATAAACATAGACTGCTATCTCGGTACACCAAAATTAACTCAAACTTGTTCAAAGATCTAAATATAAGACCTGAAACAATAAACTGCATAGAAGAAAATTCAGGTACTAAACATGAACCTTGGGTTCAGAGAGGATTTTATGAATTTGACCTCAAAGGCAAGGGAAGTGAAAATAAATAAATGAGGCAATATCAAACAAAAAAGCTTCTGTACAACTAAAGAAACCATTAACAAAACAAGGAGGCAACCAACCAAATGAGAGAAGATATTTTCAAACTACACCTCCCATTAGGGGCTGATATCTAAAACATAAAGAACTCATACAACTCAGCAACAAAAAACCAAAATAACCAATTAAAAATTGGGCAGAGGACCTGAACAGATATTTCTCTCAAGAAGACATACAAATGCCCAACAAACATATGAAGATACTCAACACTATTAGGAAACTGCAAATCAAAACCATAAAGAGATATCATCTCACTCCTGTTAGAATGGCTATTATCAAGACAAGTAATAACAAGTGTTGAAGAGGTTGTGGAGAAAAAGGAACCCTCATACACTGCTGGTGGGAATGTAAATTGGTACAGCAACTGTGGAAAACAACATGGAGGTTTCTCAAAAAATTAGAATAGAATTACCATACAACCCAGAAATCCCTCTTCTGGGTATCTACCCCAAAAATCTGAAATCATTTATCTGTAAAGATATGTGTACCCCCTATACTCACTGCAGCATTATTCACAGGGGGCAAGACATGGAAACAACGAAAGTGTCCTTCGATAGATGATTGGATAAAGAAAATGTAATACATATATATACAATGGAATATTACTCAGCTATAAGAAAAGATGAAATACTGCCAGTTGCAACAACATGGATGGATCTTGAGATTATCATGCTAAGTGAAATATGTCAGACAGAAAAAATCAAGAACCATATGATTTCACTCATATGTGACATATAAAAATGAAAGCAACAAACTAACAAACAAAACCTCATAGATGCAGACAATAGTTTAGTGGTTTCCAGAGGGAAAAGGGGTGAGGGGAGGTAAAAAAGGGTCAAAGGGGTCAAATATATGGTAATGGAAGGAGATTTGACTTTGGGTGGTGAACACACATGAATACATAGTTGATGTATTATAGAATTTTACACTTGAAACATGTAATTTTATTAATCAATGTCACCCCAATAAATTTAATTCAAATTAATTAATTTTTCAAAAAGTAAGCAGAGTCTAACTGATGCTTTTTCTACTATAACCTGATACCTTCTTGGTTTACTTAATCACTACTATTTTCATCAAAGCATAATTTTTATCCTCAGAATAAAATGGAATATTCTACTGAATTTATCCCATCCACTTTACCTATATTTCTGTTCACAAACACTTCAGTGTTTTAAATTTTATTTGTATTGAACCTCAATAAAATAAACATCATGGCCTGTTAAGAAACACATATGTACACATACACACACACACAGACACACACACACACACACATTAAGCCAAAATTAACCTTTACTATGTATGAAAATATAAAAATAAGTGAGGGTTTCATGTTTATGTAAATAAGATAGAAAATAATTCTAAGAAAGCATATAACAAATCACGTTAGATTTTATTTAATAAAATGAGTATGCTTGCCTTTTCACAAATTCATTCTAATCTAGAAAATTTATTTTAAAATAATCTTCATTTTAAAGTCTCATATTTAAAAAATAGTTTAGAACGTGGGTTCAACAATGTCAAAATTGCTGGTAAAACCAACCTCTCTTTCAATATTTAATACTTTTCCATACTTAATAATTTTTCACTACATTTTAGATAAACTTCAACATGTTCCCATGTTTTAAATTCTAACCTTTCTGTGAATGATAAAACACATTTTAAGAATTTGAGAGTTTTAAACTAAATTAAAACTATAAAATTCAATCTTCAATAACAATGTTACTACCTTGTAATAGAAATCTGATTAAATTGAATATTAAAATTAGCTTATCTAATACTCACATATTAGAATTTAAAGAAGAGCCATTTATCCACTTCCATTTCTTTTCTGGTAACGTAAAATTTAATCCAATACCGTAGAAAACTCCATTATCATCCATCAGGTTTTGTATGAGTCTCTGTAAATGGAACAGAAAATAATGTCTGAATATTGAATCTGTTTATCCACTCATAGTTTGCATTCTTCTACTCATTCTCTAAAACACAGTTTAAGTGTCACCCTCACTATGAAGCCTTTTCTAATTCCCCCTTAATTATTCCTTCTTTGTGATAGTTCTCTCTACCTATTCATAACATTGTTGTAGTCACCAAATTATAGTCAATTATTTGCTTGTGTGTCTGTTTAGTCTCTGGATTGTGAGCTTCTTGAAGTTAAGGTCACGACTTCCATCTACATGGAACCTTTAAGCTAAAGCCCAATGATATTCATATGGTTAGAAGAAAGTGGTAAGTTCTATTCAAGTATTTTATTTGATTATTTACCAATTCTTCCTGATCTTGAATAAGCAGCAAACTGGATTCTTGTCTGGAACAGTCAGCTAGACTGTCAGTCCACGTGTTAAAATTATTAGAAAAAAGCAAGCATTTCTCTTGGAGCAGACGCCAATGCATTGGGCACGTTAAAGGACTTGGTCTCTCTAAAGTAAGAAAGAGAAAGAATAAATAAATAAGTGTTACGTCACTAACCTGCCCTCACTCCACTGCTACTAATCTCATACACACACACACACACACACACACACACACACACACACACACACGTCATTATGAATGCTCAGTCTTTGTCACCGTGAGAACAATTAATCAATTTATTATAGTTTTGAAGTTTTGAGACCTACTGTTCATTCTGGAACCAACAATTAGAAATTAGTGTCCAGTCATATTGAGCATACATGGAACCACAGAACATCAGAATAGGAAAAGACCCTCAAAATAATTTAAGCAGCCACATTTTACATTTTAAGACACTAATAGACAGAATAATTTGGCCAAGTCCACACAATCAGATGGTGGTAAAATCAAAACTATTTCTGAGTTTCTGTAAATTCATCACCAGTGCTTATTCCACTCCCTGGACAACAACACAAACTTACCCCAAAAATGTTTACTTCAAATAACATGCAAAATGCTAAGCAAATAAGAATTCATTTCACTAAATTAATGACAAATGCCTTGGAGGAAATCATCATAAGAAAATTTCTAATTGACAAATGGTATCTTTGCCTATGTAATGTGATCTATTGCATAGCATTTTCCAGAAGATTTTCTAGGTTTCTTAAAATATTCTGTAAAATGTGGACACGGACCACATTCTGCTACAGCCATTCAGCAATAGTTATTTTTATTAACATACACAGTTGACCACTGAACAATAAAAGTTTGAGACACGTGGGTCCACTTATGTGTAGTTTTTTTTTTCAGTAAATACATACAGTACTGTAAATGTACTTTCTCTTATGATATTTTTCATAACATTTTCTTTAATCTGGATTACTTTATTGTAAGAATACCATATATAATATATGTAATATGCAAAATATGGGTTAATTGACTCTTTATGTTATTGGTAAGGCTTCCAGTCAAAAGTAGGCTATTAGTAGTTATGTTTTGGAGGAGTCAAAAGTCATATGTGATTTTTAACTGTGCAGGGGTGTCAGCACCTCTAACCCCCACACTGTTCAAGGGTCAGCAGTACTTACTGGAGCAATGATGAATACAATCAATATTAAAGGATTCATTTATATTTGAGTTCTATTAGTTAACTTCACTTCAAAGTTAACTATTCACATATTCATTGAAATCATTAAATATTCCACTTAAATACATATTTTACTTTTTAACTTGATATTTGCTATTAATTATTGAATATCCTAGCAGCAGTTTCTCATGGGGTAGTAAGCTCTGGTGGTTAAGATCACAGGCTCTGAAATGAGACTCCCTAAGTACAATTCCCAGTGTCAACAGTTACTACTTGTATGACTCTGATTGCTTAACCTTTTCGGCCTGAGTTTTGTCAAACATAAAATCAGAGTGATGCGATAATACTATTTTATCGTATGGATGTTATGAGCCTTAACTAAGGTAATACATGATATTTATCAAATGTTAGCCATTATTTTCAGGAAATTCAAGGCACAAAATTACCTGTTGTTTCATTCCTTTTCTCTTGAACATCCACACTGTTTTTTTCTATTGGTGATTTTTGTCCTAAGAATATCACTAGTAAATAAGGAGAAACTATTAATAAGATTAAATGCTGAAATGTGGTGAAATATATATGCTCTATTTATCACTTCAAGAAACTAAGTTATCTCAATAAGCTTGACTATGGACAGTAGATAAGGGCAACAGCAATGTAGTGACAAAGGGCCTAAGTTGGAAGACAGGATACATAAACAACAAACAACAAACAAACAAGAAAACACATAATAAGTGAATTCACACAGAGGTTGGGTTACCTGTTATCATCAACCAGATGAATAAACTTCAGGATTTTATTTTAACTCTTAAATTGCTTAAACTCTTGCCTGAAATGTCTCATTTTTAGAGTTAGCTCAATGATGCATATCCCAAGGGAGAGATTGCCTAGTGCAATCTGGAGTTTAGTAGGTATTTAAGAAACTGTAAATAATTGGAAATTTAAATTTTCCAATTTATTGTCACATTTTCATTGTAATTATTATTATTTTTTTTAATTTCTTGAGACACTTGTGAATAACTCCATGAAGACTATCAGAACAATTAGGAAGAGAAATGTGAAAGGCTTAAGTTTGGGTAGTGAATATGGACTGAGCATTGTTAGAAGCATTGTTTTATTTTTTTTTTCCATTGTGTCTTCATTAAGTTTGGGGTGGCCAATTATGTTAAGATACTCTAATATTATGATAGGAGTAGAATAAGTGGAGCAAGAAACAAATGATATTGCATCACTTACCTGTAACACTCAACCCAATTACAGTCAGGGCAAGAAGAATAACCCCAGTACACGCAAGTTTCAGAGCAAATCGATGCCAAGGTGGACCTTGACAGACATCTGAGAAGTTAAAAAACATAAAATACACTCAATTAACTCAGTTTATAATAAAAAGCAAAGGTGGTTTGGATCACACGTGCAAAGTTAGACTCACGTTGATAGCTGGTGGCAGGAAAGGACATTTATCAGCCATCTTAAAGTTGAATCACAAGACGGGATCTCAGTCAGAGCTAACTGAGAATTTACTCACTGATAAAATAGAAATATTTATACTTGCCTCGTGTACGAAAGATCGATACAAGAATCAAATGAAAAAAAAAGAATCAAATGAAGAATCAATGTTTTGAAAATTGCCAAGTGCAAAAATGAAGCATCTACCCTATTGCAGAAAGGTAGTCAAAAGCTTTTGTCTAAAAAGGATGGCCTTCATTTTAGACATCTTAAAAACATGCATTTCATAGGTAAAAATAATAAAAGAAGAACTTATTAATTTTAAAATATTGGGAAACAGTGGGCTACAGCTTCCAAAATTAAATCATCTCTGATGGGAATTGTTCTGGTAATTTATCTTCGGTTACTCTACTTCAAGCTGTGCTTAAGAAGCAACTATACCTCTGATTTAATTATAAGCCCTTTTTGTCCCTATTTGGTTTATAACATGTTAGATATACTATAATTATAAATTGTTTTCTAAATTGTATTATTAGAGGCAAAGACCTTTTCTAAGTAAGGCTTTTACATTTATATACAGCTATTGATTTATTTATGTTATCTATTCCTTTTTATATTTTTTCTAATATTTCTCAGCATACATGATCTGAGTCACATTTTAAATTTTTAGTATCAGGTATGTTAAAATGCAGTATTTTATTCTCATTAAATGTTCTAAGGAGACCTACATTCCTACTTTGTTCTTCACAGTCTCCTTGGCCATTCAGCTGTACAGCCCAGTTTGCAGACAATTGCTAATGGTCTCTTCCATTTGGATGCCGACATTCATAGGATTTAGCTGTTTCTAAAATGATCCTGGGGAGATGGAATTCAGTACAGCTAAATGTGATAAAAGGTTATGGGAGGAGACATAATAGATGAGATTCAAAGTAATGACAGGTGCATTACCACCCGGAGTGGGAGGTTGGAATAGATGCCCAGAGGAGACTCCAAGACCCTGGGTATACATAAGAGTATGAGAAGCCAAACTTGAAAATATTGACCTAAAACTTCGAATGAGAGCCAGAGTGACACAGAGAGGCTAAATTCAATCAATAAACATAAGACATGCCTTAGGATATCACTGCTTCCAGTTGTATATGTGTGTATTGATTTACCTTTCTGTCTCTTTTCTTCCTCATCCTTTTCTCCCTTGAAACTTTGCCAAATGAAAAACACTCCATCTAGTTACTATTTGAATATTTATTACTGAAGTATAGCAATAATTAAGAGCGGAGGCTTTCGACTGTAGCATCTGCGTTTGATTATGCTACTTTAGGCAACGCATTCAGCCCTCATAAAGCACAAATTTCCTCACTTTTAAAGTGTGGAATCCTATCTACTTCATAAAGTTTTGAAAAGGATTATATGAAACAATTCTAAAATGTTAGACATAGTGCCTGGTACATAGCAACGGTTCAATAAATATTAGGGTTTTTTTAAGTCTTTTTTTTTAAACTGTAGGTAAAAGGTAATTTGGAGTGACTTTTAAAAATAGTTATTTATTTTTGCTAAAATTTAAAGACTTGAGTGGAAGGTCCTGTGCCTGGGCGGTATGGTCCCTGTGTTAAGTTTTTCTGCACCATTACGTAACATTGGAATTAATGGAATTACAATAACAAGAGTCCAGGTAAAGTTTAGTTATCTGGAAAGACCCACTTAGGGGTGTTTTTTAGAATGTTAAATCACCTTACTCCTTTACTCCTTACTTGCTTTATCCTTTAGTGGCTTTCTATCAACCTTGACTCTAAAAACATCTGTAAAAAAGTCTACAAAACCCTAATCAATCTGGCTTTCCATTACTTCTCTAATTTCATCTCCTACTACTCTTCGTACACACATGCTGCTATTTCACACTAACTTACATGCTCCTCCTGCAATGTAACGGGCAAGCTCTCACTGAGGGATGTTGTACTCTCTGGCACAACCTCCTAAGGCCCATCTCCCAGAAAACATGCCTTATCCTGCAGTTCTTTCAGGTCTTGACTTAAATCTCATCTTGTCAGGGAGAGCTTCTATGATCATTCTATTTGATATGGCATCCTCCCAAAAAGCTAAATCTCAATTTCAACTGTTATTTTTCTCAGTTGCACTTCATATTACCTAAACTTTTCATATGTACTTAGTTTTTTGTTTATTTGTATGTCCCCATGGTAGTATACTATAAACTCAATTAAAAATCTTTTTTTACTCTAGATTGTTCACTGCTGTACCTTCAGCACCTAAAGCATGCCCAGCACATAATAGGTGCTTATTTTTGGATGAATGAACAAACTCTAGAGACTTTGCTTACACCTCATCTACTTTTGTAAGAGAGCAAACCCGTCACTGTAAACAAAATGTCACAACTCACATTTCCCTCTGGTTTTACTGACTGCCTTTGATATAATCACACTATTCTATATGGTTGCGACAGCCTGAACAGTTTAGCCAAAGAGCTCAGTAGTGTTTGCACAATAATTGTAATACCAGACTGGTGTTTTGTAGTCACACATTTTGTTCTGACTTTCTTTTACTTTGTTTTTCATATTTAGTTTTAGGATGATATTTTGTAAGATAATAATAACAATCAAACCAGACAAATATTCTGGACCCATTGTTTTGGGATCATAGATAGTAGCTTTTGTAGAAAATCTTACTGTCTTTTTCTATATTCATTTTCTGATATCCCTTTTCAACACCATCATCCTTCTCCTCACTTTTGCTAGATCTGAATAAGGAAAAAGGATGTCTTGTTCTTACCCAGCAAAAAATAACTTTGACTTGACCAAATGCTGACAGTAGTTATTAAAATCCTTCGATTTCCTTTAACTCCTATATGAAGAGTATGGTGAAACTTATTTGATAACCCTAAGATTTTTTTTCACAATTTAGAATGTTGATAATTTAATAGTTTTAAACGTATACCAAAACATCCTAAAAAGGTATAATCTATATGCTTAGCGCAATGTGCAATGAATACCAGGTTGAATAAAAATCACCATATTATTGGCTTTCATAAATTTGGATCGATTTCAAAAGGTAATATTATGTCATGATAATTTTATACATATTTTTGCCTAGTTTCTGGTGTTTTAAAAATCCATTCCTAAGATATGGCATCTATTACCTATTACTTCACATTGTAGTTCCCCTTTTCTTTCAATCAGAATAGTAACTCCTCTAACACACAGAAGAGTGCCAATTTCAACAAATGTCAAATAGGTTCGTTAGTAATATTTTCCAAGGTCTGTGATTAATCTCCTTCTAAGCTGTAATGCTTTCCAAGTTGGAAACTATCAGATCATAATTATTCCCAATCTTTGATCTTAAATATGATTTCTTCCAGAAAGATCTCCTTTGGAGAGTGAAGGATTCATATCATTAACCCAACACTTTGTATTCTAAAGAAATGCTACGGATGCAAACACACTGGAACGTAATCATAGTACTAGAATTTTGTAGGAGGATTTGGAATAAGGTGGGTTAGTATTACAAGATAATAATGTGTCCCTCAAACTGTTCCTTTGTTCACACATTTAAAGTATTTTTTCCAGGTCTTTAATCCAAGGATCGGTAATAGGAGCAATGTTCACTTCTCACACTGATACCTTAATAAAAAAGAAATTTCTGAGGTAAGTGTTTTTCTCCACAGTTGTGATTATCTACCCATAAGTTATGCTGTACATATTTAACATTAATAAGACTGCTGCACATGTTCAAAACAACACTTTAAAGCCATACATTTACAAAGAAAATCTAACTCTGGAAGATATACAAATGCCCACAGGAAAATCAAAGCCACTTACCCTGAGGAACAGATGGGGGAGATGAAATTTCAAGGCCAGTATCCCGGGATAATTTTAGATCAGCATATGTTACTTGTGTGTCCATTGAAAACAGGAGAATGTGGCATTAAACATGTGCATACGGACAAACTCCAAGTTCTATAAGCTCAGCAAAAGGAAGTGCCCATTCTAACATGCTTTGTCGTCTCTCTTGTATTGTTACCCACCCACACTTCTGGCTGTGGGTTTTCTTCACGTATTAGTGAGACAATCTACTTACTGGGTGTCCACTGTGCTTAGACATGTAATTTCTACTTTGCATATATATACGGATAGAGAGATTATATTATACATGCAAATACAGACATAATATATATAATATTAAGGCTAAAGATTTTAGAGAGTTCATGCCTAAATGATTATAAGTAACTGAGATTTAGGATGTAGCAATAGTAGCAATAATATTGAATCGCTCAAGGAAAAATAAAAGTAGGTTTTCACTATGTCTCCAATGTTGACATTGAGATTTAGTAGGTTAATAGTGGGAGCTGGGATGGACAGAAAAATAAAGCAAAAAAAACAACAACAAAACTACTTTTGAATGTGAAGAAGTCAGTGGAGGTCAGAAGATGGCTACAACATGGAGAAAAGATTGAGGAGAATCATTTTGTGCAAGAAGGTGAAAATACAAGAGAATTTACTCTAGGTTTAAAATAGAAAAGAAAATGGTACTTCAGCCAGGTGGCAGACTAGGAAACCACACACCATGGTTTTCCCACATATAGACTGTTTGAGAACAATATATGGAGCAGAATACTTCTGTGAGGGCTTTAGAGACCAGTTGAGAAGCTACGTCATTAAGGCCATTGTAAAACCAAGAAGGAATTCTAATAAAAAGAAGTTGAATAATTCCCAGCATTTAGTGCATCCATTAGTGTCCCTGTCCCTACACTGCACAGTATGGAGACATCAGGAGGAAAGCCCTTATAGTGGGGATCCTCCTTCAAAATAGAAACAAAAGAAACAAAAGAGTGGACTGTGCATTCAACATCTGGACTGTGTGGGGCTACTCAAGGGACAGGTTTCTGTCTTGTCTTATATGTGGTGTTTATAGGACCAGTGCAAGTTTGGGAGCCACAGAAAACTGAGGCAAGCAGCACACAGGGCTGCACTTCTGCAGGCTGACATGGTTGGAGCAAGAGATAAGAAAATGTTTGCGATGTTCTACAACCTTCAGCTGGGCTGATTGGTGAAGGTCTTACCCTTCAAGAAACCAGTACACAAAGGCTTTGAGCAGTGGTTGTTTCTTTAAATGCTCAAATACCCCACCCCACCCCTCCAAAAAAAACCATAAAAGAAACAGGGAAACATGGCCCAATCAAAGGAACACAGTAAATCTCCAGAAAGTGGCCCTATAGAAGTTCAGATCTAAGAGCTGCCAAAAAATAATTTAAAATAACTGTTATAACTGTGTATGGTAATGGATGTTAACTAAACTTATCTTGGTAATCATTTCACAATGTATACAAATTCAAATCATTATGTTGTATACCTATAACTAATATAATGTTATGTGTCAATTATGCCTCAATAAGAAGAATAAAATAACTGTTAAAAGATGCTTAATGAGCTAAATGAGAATATTGAAAGACAGTTTAGCAAAGAGAGTACTATAAACAATTGTACACCAACATATTGGATAGCCTAAGGGAAATGGATATATTTCTAAAACATGTCAGGATGGAATTATAAAGAAATAGAAAATGTGAACAGACCAATAATGAGTAAGATTGAAACAGTATTTAAAAAACATTAAAAAAAAAAGCCCTTATCACTTCTATTTAACATAGTATTGGAAGTCCTAGCCAGAGAAATTAGACAAGATAAATAAACAAAAGGCATCCAATTGGAAAAAAAACAAACAGAAGAAATGTGTCTCTATTTAGAGACGACATCATCTTATCCGTAGAAAACCCTAAACATGTCACAGACACACACAGACACACACACACACACACACACACACACACACACACACACACACACTGTTAGAACTAATAAATACATTCAGTTAAATTGCAAGGGACAAAGTCAACAACACAGAAATCAGCTATATTTTTATACATCAACAATGAACCATCTAGTAAGGAAATGAAAATGATTCCATTTATAGTAGCATTAAAAAATAAAATACTTAAAAATAAACCTTTAAATAAATTTAAAAAAAATTTTTTTTTTTTTACTTTTATTAGCATTTATTTGATGTTGAATTTACTCCTGGGCCATAAGTTTTTGTTTCTTCAGTTTCTTCTGGAAGATCTTTTTCTTCTGTGCAACCTCCTCTTCTGGTTTAGGAACAATTTGTTCCTTTTCAGTTAGGATCATCTCAATGTGGCAGGGAGAGCTCACGTAGAGGTTGATCCGTCCGTGAGCTCTGTAAGTTCTGCACCGCATCTTGGGAGCTTTATTTACTTGGATGTGCTCTATGACTAGAGAGTCTACATCTAAACCCTTAAGTTCAGCATTACTCTCTGCATTTTTAAGCATGTGCAGTAAAAATTCTGCACTCTTTTTGGGCCACCGACCCTGCGTCCAACCCCACTGTTTGGCCTGGGCACACCTCCCAACACCATCATTGTAACGACGGAAGGGCACACATTGTTTTTGTAATGTGACATCCTTTAGATACTTGGTGGCTTTTCGGATATGCATACCCTTGATGGCCTGGGCAGTTTCAAGAGTGTTCTTAAAATGAACCCGTAGATTCGAACCTCTCGATTTACATGATTTTGTGGGGTTCTCCGGATCAAGAGAATAGCGAACCATTTTGAGAGGTCACTCAGGCAGCTTTCGGGAAGATAATTTTTAAATATTTCAAAAATAAAATAAATTGATGAGGTAAAAGACTTGTACACTGAAGACTATAAAACATTGCTGAAAAAAATTAAAGAAGACAAATAAATGGAAAGATGTTGCTTGTTCATGAATTAGAAGATAAGATGTGCATACTACCAAAAGTGATTACAGATTTAATGCACTCCCTATCAAAAATCTCAATGGCACTTTTTTAAGCGCAATAGATATATACAATCATCCTAAAATTTACATGGAATCTCTAGTGACTTCAGACAGACAAAACAATTTTAAAAAAGAACAAAGTTGAAAGACTCACAGTTCCTGATTTCAAAATATATTATAAAGCTACAGTAATCAAAACAATGTGGTACACCCAAGAAAATAGACCAGTGAAATAGAATAGAGAGCCAAAAAATAACCCCGCATATATATGGCAATATCATCTCCTACAGGTGTACCAAGACTACTCCATGAGCAAAAGCCAGTCTCTTTAACAAATAATGCTGGGAAAACTAGATGTCTAGTACATCCGAAAGAATGAAGTCAGACTCTTATCTTACACTATATACAAAATGTAACTCAAAATGGGTTAAAGATCTAAATGCAAGATCTAAAACTATAAAACTCCTAGAGGAAAACATAAAGGAAAAACTGCATGACATTGGGCTAGGGAATAATTTATTTTACATAAAAGCAAAAGCACAGGCAACACAAGCAAACATAAACATTGGGACTCCATCAAACTGAAAAGCTTTTGCGCATCAAAGGACACAATGAACACATCGAAAACTGAACCTACAGAATGGAGAAAATATTTGCAGATCATATATCCGATAATGGGTTAATATCCAAAATGTATAAAGAACTTCTATGAATCATCAACAACAAAAAAAATCAAAGAACCTAATTTTAAAATGAGTAAAAGGAATTGAATAAGCATTTCTCCAAAGAAATGTTTCTACAAATGGCCGACAAGCATCACTAATCCTCTGAAATATGCAAGTCAAAACCACAATGACAAGACACCTCACACCTGTTAGGTGAGGCTAATATTAAAGAAAAAACACAGAAAATAACATGTTGGTGAGGTATGAAGAAATTGGAACCTTTGCGCACTATTGGTATAATTGTAAAATGGTGCAACGGCTGTTGAAAGCAATAAAGGAGGTATGCCTCATTTTATTGAGCCTTGCTTTATTGCACTTTGCAAATGTTGCATTTTTAACTGAAGGCAAGACCCTCCACTAGCCGAAGGCTCAAATGATGGTTAGCATTTTTTAATAAAAAGTATTTTTTAATTAAGGTATACACATTGCCTTTTAGACATAATGTTATTTCACACTTAATAGACTCCAGTATAGTGTAAAAATCACTTTTATATGCACTTGGAAACCAAAAAAGGTATGACTCATTTTACTGATGACTCATTTTGCTTTATTGCAGTGCCCTGAACCAAATCTGCAATATCTCTGAGGTATGTATGCTTGTACAGAGGTTCCTCAAAATTTAAAAATAGAACTATCAAAATCATACCAGTAATCCCACTTCTGGGTATATATTCAAAGTAATCGAAAGCAGATTCTTGAAGATATATTTGCATACTGATGCTCCTCTCAACACTATTTGCAATAGCCAAGAGTTGGAAGCAATTCAAATAAATATCCACTGACAGATGAATGGATAAACAAAATGTGCTACATACATACAATGAAATAATTCAGCCTAAAATAAAGTAAGGAACCTAGTCACATATTATAACTGAATGAACTTTGAGGATATTATGTTAAGTTAAATAAGACATTTACAAAAAGACAAAGTGTATTATTCCACTTATATGAGGTATTTAAAGTAATAAAATTCATAGACACAAAAGCCAGACTAATTAACAGAGGCTGGGGGTGTGGGGAAAAGGGTTTTTTGGTGGGTATAGATTTGCAAGATGAAAAACTTCTGGAGATCTACTTCACAACAGTGCAAGTATAGTTAACACTACTGAACTGTACAGTTAAAAATTAAGGTAAAATTTACGTGTTTTTACTAAAATAGACAAAAGAAAAAATTACAACAGAAAGATTATATAACTGTGGGAAAACTAGTATAAAATAATGACAAATAATGGAAGGGAGGGTCCACTATCTGAAAATATTCAAGATGTAAAGGCACTGTTTTCAATGGAATATCTTCCCTCTCTCCCACCCAGAGAATTGGGAGATGGTCAACTGTTGATGGAATGAAGTGAGACAAGGGGGATGGGACACGGAGTAAAAGCCTCTAAGGGTTAAGGAGTGCGCAGCAGCACTGCCTCACTCATCTTCTATCTCAGTCAGCATCAACACGTGAACCTGTGGCACTATTAACCAGGTAACTCACATACGGAACTATAAATGAAATGACCCCTGCTAAGTGCAAATAATTAAACAATATTCTTGCCTTCTAAGAGAATGTTTAAGTATTAGAGGGTTAAGTGTGGTTTCAGAGAAGTAAGATTCTAGCCACAGAAATTATTTGGCTATGGCTGCCCCTTCTCACTTGTTAGCATCCAGCTGTACTGTTTAAGTATCAATTTTTGTTGCTGTTGTATTTTAAGTCTTAGTACTTCAGTTTTCCATTAAGATAGTTACCTTTCATCCCTTTTGTCCTCTGGGTTCTGCAGATTTTGCACAAAAAAAACATATTTGTAATTTATTTTTAATGTGGTAATATCAATTTAAATGTTTTTGCCATTTAATAGATAATTTCCCTTAACCCATGACTGTTTTTTTGTAATGCCTGAGAATTACATGAAACACAGAGGGTGCCAAAAAAAGTATACACATTTTAAGAAAGGAAAAAACGGTATTACAATTGTAACACTCAATATACACAGATAACAAAAGATGAATACAAGTCATGTGCATACTTTTTTTTTTTTTTGGCACCCCTGGTATATTGAAGGAATGAATGACTGTGTGATGTTCTTATCATGCTTGTCCTGTGCTTCATGTTTCCATAGGGAGGTAACTATGGACACCTCCTGTGTTAGTCTGCTAGGGCTGCCATAACAAAGTACCACAGACTGGGTGGCTTAAATAACAGAAATTTATTTTCTTATAGTTCTGGTGGCTAGAAGTTTGAGGTCAAGATATCAACAGGAGGGCCGGCCGAGTGGCTCAGTTGGTTAAGAGCTCGCTCAAGAGTGCGAGCTCTGAGCAAGAGGGTCACTGGTTTGGTTCCCGGCCGGAGCTGAGCAGCCGCTGAGCTGCCAACAGGTGGCAGGACAGCTCAGCTAAAAAAAAACAAAAGATGTCAACAGGGTTAATATCTTCTGAGGCTTCTCTCCTTGGATTGTCAATTCTTGCCTTTTCTCTATATCTTCATATGATATTCTCTCTGTATGTGTCTGGAAAAGATGATTTTGTGGGTGTGATTGAATAGTATAACTGACTTTACAGTTTTTAATATAAACAGGTCATACCACAAAATTTCTAAACATCAATTAATCCTACTGGTTAATACAAGACCAAATGCAAACTCTTCCAAATAATAAATGCACTTTCTATATAGCTTGTCTTATTAATGGATTACCAAAAGTCAGAATACGTTCAACTTTATGAAGAGAAAAAGATACTGCACAGATACTTTTTTTGTACAAGGTTCAGAAATTTCTACTGCAAACAAAATGAGGTCAGTTGTCTTGATGCACAGGAAATATTTACCACAAATATTTCCCCAGAGACATTTAAATGTTTATAGCCATGGTCAATCAATGTATCAGCTAGCAGTGTTCCTATTAGCATTTGCCTGAAATCTAATCACTAAAATGAGGACCAATACTGTTAAAAGTCACTTTGATAACATAAGAATTATGTTTATTTTTAGAGTAGCATAGTTCTATCATTTTTGTGTTGTAAAATACAGAGGATGTAGATGGGAGATAAGAGCTGCTAGAAATCAAATTCTTAAAGTCTTTTTTTTAAGGTTAGGAACATACATATTTCTTTATTTTATTAATTATACTTGACACTTACTATTAGTTCATATTAGTTTCAGGTGTACAGCATAGTGGTTGGACATTTAAATAATTTACAAAGTGATCCCCCTGATAAGTCTAGTACCCATCCGACACTATACATAGTTATTACAATATTATTGACTATGTTCCCTATGCTGTATTTTACATCCCTGTGACTATTTTATAACTGCTAATTTGTACTTTTTAATTCCTCAAGCATTTTAACCCAGCCCCCAACCCCTTTCCCATCTGGCAATCATCAGTTTGTTCTCTGTATCTATGAGTCTGTTTCTGTTATGTTGGTTCATTTATTTTGTTTTTTAGCTTCTACATATAAGTGAAATCATATGGTGTTTTTCTTTCTCTGCCTGACTTATTTCATTTAACATAATACCCTCTAAATCCTCTTTTTATAAAGCAAGATCATGCAGTATTTGTCTTTCTCTCTCTGACCTAATTCTTTAACACAATGCCCTCAAGTTTTATCCATATTGTCACAAATAACAGGGTTCCCATCTTTTTATGGCTGAGTAATATTCCATTATCAATCTGTCTGTCTTTCTGGCTTTCTGACAGTCTATATCACATTTTCTTTATACATTCATTTGTAATGAACACTTCAGTTGTTCTGCAATGTTGGACACTTAAGTTCACAAACTCATCCTAGAGAAAGTGCTACATACCTCATTGCTGAATATCACTATGGTCACCTTCAAAGTACTCCCCTTGGGAAGCTACACACCAATGCCAGCACCTAGTTCACCTTTCAAAACAATTTTGGAACTCTTTTTCTGGAATGGCCATCAGAGCTGTCATTGTATTACTCTTGATGTCCTGAATGTCATAAAAAATGTCTTCCTTTTAATATTTCCTTTATCTTCAGGTAAAGAAAGAAGTCATTGGGGACCAGATCAGGTGAGTAGGGAGGGAGTTCCAATACAGTTATTTGTTTACTGGCTAAAAACTCCCCCACAGACAGTGCCGTGTGAGCTGGTGCATTGTCGTGATGCAAGAGCCATGAATTGTTGGCAAAAAGTTCAGGTCATCTAACTTTTTCATGCAGCCTTTTCAGCACTTCTAAACAGTAAACTTGGTTAACTGTTTGTCCAGTTGGTACCAATTCATAATGAATAATTCCCCTGATATAAAAAAAGAAGGTTAGCAGCATCGTCGCAACAAGTTTGTGAACATAATTGTGAGTCCCCATATGTCTTAAATATTGTGAATAATGCTGCAATAAATATGGGGTTAGAGATATCTTTTCAAGATAGTGAATTTCTTTCTCTTTGGAAACATGCCCCAAAATATGATTTCTGGATCATAGGGTAATTCTATTTTTAATTTTTGAGGAACCCCCATACTGTTTTCCATAGAGGCTCAACCAATTTACATTCCCAGTAACAGTTTACAAGTGTTCTCCCTCCTCCACATTATCACCAACACTAATTTCTTGTCTTCTTGATGATTGCCATTCTAACATGTGTAAGGTGCTATCTCATTGTAGTTTTGATTGCATTTCCTTGATGATTAGTATTGTTGAACATCTTTTCATGTACTTTTTGGCCATTTGTATGTTTTCTTTGAAACAATGGTACTCAGTTCCTCTGCCCATTTTTTAATTGAATTTTTTTGTTTTGATTGAGTTGTATGACTTCTTTACGTATTTTGGATATTAGCCCCTTATCCGATAGCTGATTTTCAAATATTGTATCCTATTGTGTAGGTTGCTTTTCATTTTAATGTTTAGCAAGGATTTTCAATACTATGTTAAATAAGTGGAGAGAATGACCACCCTTTTTTTATTCCTGATTTTAGAGGGAAAGCTTTCATCCTTTAACTGTATATCAGCTGTGGGATTTTATAAATGGTCTTTATTATATTGAAGCATCTTCCTTCTATACCCATCTTGTTGAGTGTTTTTATTATGAAAGGATGTATAATTTTGTCAAATGCTTTTTCTGTACCTATCAAGATTATCACATGATTTTTATATTTCATTCTATTAATGTATAGTATAATATTTAATAATTTGCATATGCTGAACCAAGAACTATCCTTGCCCCTCAGGGATAAATCTCACTTGATCATGGTGTATGATTCTTTTGATATGTTGTGGAATTTAGTTTGCTAATATTTTGTTTAGAATGTTTATATCTACATTCACCAGGAATATTGGTCAATACTCTCCTTTTTGTGTCATGTTCTTATCTGGCTTTGGTATCAGGATGTTGTTGGCCTTGTGAAATGAGTTTAGAATGTTCCCTCCTCTTCAGTTTCTTAGAAGAGTTTGAGATGAATTAGCATTAATTCCCCTTTAAATGTTTAGTAGAATTCACCAGGGAAACCATTTGGTCCTGGGCTTCTTTGTGTTAGGAGTTTTTGATTACTGATATTATCTCTTCACTTACTATTGGTCTGTTCAGGTATTTGATTTCTTCGTGATTCAGTCTTGGTAGGTTGTATGTTTCTAGGAATTTATCAATTTCCTATAAGTTATTCAATGTGCTGGCATATCATAATAGTCTCTATGATTCTTGCATTTCTATGGTTTCAATGGTAATGTCTCCTCTTTTATTTCATTTTATTTGAGTATTCTCTCTTTTTTTCTTAGTCCAGCTAAAGGTTTGTCTATTTTGTTTATATTTTCATAAAAACAGCTATTGGTTTCCTTTATCTTTTCTATTATTTTCTAATGTCTATTTCAACTATTTCCAAGGATCATTAGTTCCTTCCTCCTTTTAAAAAATTTTTTGCTTGGGCCGGCAGAGTGGTACATTGGTTAAGAGCTGGCTTGGGATGCCAAAGGGCCCCGGTTCGGATCCCACATATGAGGGTCAGTGACACTGCCCTCCACAGCTAAGATGCTGAACAGCAGCTCGACCTGGAGCTGGGCTGCCGTGAGTCGCCGGCGACGGTGTAGGCTGCAGCCCCTGCTGCAGTGGGTTGCCATGGGCTACCGTGTGTAGCCAGCAGCCAGCGTGAGTGGCCAGCAGCCGCCGTGAGTGGCCGTTCAAAGGCCGGCGACTGATCTGCCTCACCCAGGAAGAGCACAATGATGCTGCCAGCTTGGGCCAGTGAAGCAACATCCTCCACAACTAGACGGAAGAACAAAACGACAGCAACTTGTCTGTTCCCCTTTCCCTGATTCCCCAGTGCTGTTCCCCTCCCCCAATTCCCCAATAAAATCTTTTAAAAACAAATTTTTTTTCTTAATATATGCATTTAACACTACAAACTTCCTTCTAAGAACTGCTTTTACAGCATCTCATTGATTTCTGTGTGTTTTGTTTCTGTTTTCATTTGTTTTGAATTTTTTTTTCCTTTTGATTTCATATTTGAGCCACTGGTTGTTTAAGAGTGTTTTGTTTTATTCCACGTTTATAATTTTTCCTGTTTTTGACTCTTATTTTCATATTATTGTGGTTGTAAAAGATACATAGCATTATTTCACTCTTCCTAAATTTGCCAAGGCCTCTTTTGAGTCCTGTGATATGAAATATACTGGAAAATGTTTCATGTGCACTTGAAAAGAATGCTATACTGGTCCTGTTGAATGGAATGCTCTGTAAGTATCTGTTAGGTTTATTGAATTTAAGGCATAGTTCAAATCCAATGTTTGCATGATGATTTTTTTTGGATAATCTATTCATTGCTGAAAGCGGGGTATTGAAGCCCCCACACTATTATTGTATTATTATCCATTTCTCCCTTCAGATCTGTTAGTATTTCCTTAATATGTTTAGGTGCTTCTATGCTGGGTGTGTATATACTTACAATGGTTATATTTTCCTAATGAGTTGATCCCTTTATCATTATATAGTCATACACTGCATAATGACATTTTGGTCAATGACAGACTACATATATGATGGTAGTCCATTAAGATTATAATAGATTATAAACAAAAATTAGTTTGAAAGTTTGAAAAAAAAAAAGGCTGGACTTGACTTAAAATGAATTTACTGCTAGCCTGGTTGGTTTAAATAGATGAGGAGGCTGAGCATTCTGTTTTCTCACATTACACCCACCCGTAGCTCGGGCTCAGATTTAGCCTAGGGAGTGAGGGAAGGGGACTGGGAAGGAGGGAAGGCCAGAAGCCAACCCCCTGCCACCACATCCCGACACCTGCCCCTGCACACACATGCACATGCACGCATATGCTTGTGCACAAATTCAGTTCCTTCAGTATCCATTTATCTCTCTTACTTTCAAGTCTCTTTTCTCTCTTTACCCACTCCCTTCTCTCTTTCTCCTCTCCCTTGGTCTCCCCATCCCCCTTCCTTTTATCTATTAGTTCTCATCTCAAGCTTATTTCTCTGGGTCTCTTTCTATCTCCACTTTCTCATTCTCTCTCTCCCTTCTTCCTTCCTTCTTCCTGATGTCTACTCTCTCTTTAATGGCACCTCCCTCCACAGCCCTCCCCATCCCTGCAATGACTGTGTGTGTGTGCACGTGCGCACACACACACACACACACACACACATTTTATCTCTTATACTGTATTTTTACTGTACTTTTTCTGTGTTTAGATAGGTTTAGGTACATAAATATGTACCATTGTGTTACAATTGCTTATATTATTTAGTTCAGTAACACACTGTGCCTGTTTTTAGCCTAGGAGCGATAGTCAATACAAAATAGCCTAGGTGTGTGGTAGGCTAGACCATCTAAGTTTGTATAAGTGCATTCTGTGATGTTAACACAATGATGAAATTGCCTAAGCATGCATTTCTCAGAATGTATCTTCATTGTTAAGTGACGCATGACTGTGGAATAACCTTCTTTGTCTCACTAATTGTTTTTAGCTTAAAGTCTATTTTGTCTGCTGTAAGTATAGCTACCGCCACTTACTTTTGGTTTCTACTTTAATGACATGTTTTTTTCCATCCTCTCAGTTTCAGTCTATGTGTGTCTTTAAAGCAAAAGTGACTTGGGCCAGCCAAGTGGCGCGTAGGTTAAGAGTTGGCTTTGGGACGCCAGCGGGTCCCGGTTCGGATCCCACATATGAGGGCCAGTGACACTGCCCCCTACAGCTAACATGCTGAACAACAGCTCAACCTGGAGCTGGGTGGCCGAGAGTTGGCCTGTGACAGCATAGGCTGCAGCCCCTGCTGCAGTGGGCTATCATGGGCTACCGTGTGTGGCCCGCAGCCAGTATGAGTTGCCAGCAGCCTCCATGAGCAGCCGTCCAGAAGCCAGCGACTGATCTGCCTCGCCCGGGAAGAGCGCAATGATGGTGCCAACTTGGTCCAGTGAAGCAACGTCCTCCACAACTAGACTGAAGAACAAAAAGACAGCAACTTGTCAGTTCCCCTTCCCCCAATTCCCCAGTGCTGTTCCCATCCCCCAATTCCCCAATAAAAATCTTAAGAAAAAAAAAAAAGTAAAAGTGTCTTGTAGAAACCAATAGTGTCTTTTTTTTTAATCCATTTAGCCACTCTGTGCCTTTTGATTTAATAATTTAATTAATTTACCTTTAGAGTAATTATTGATAGGTAAGGACTTACTAATGTCCTTAACAATTTTATTAATTGTTTTCTGGCTGTTTTGTAGTTCCATTTTTCCTTTTATTCCTCTCTTGCTGCCTACATTTGTGAATTGGTGATTTTCCATGGTGGTATGCTCTGATTTACTACTCTTTGGTTTTTGTGAATCTACTAAAGGTTTTTCCTTTGTGGCTGAGGCTTACATAAAATATCTTATAGAAAAAACAATCCATTTTATGCTAATTGTAACTTAACTTAGATTGCATACAAAAACTCAACCATTTTACACCCACCCTTTTATGTTTTTAATGTGAGCTGGTGATTTTCCATGGTGGTGTGCTCTGATTCACTACTCTTTTCTTTTGTGAATCTACTAAAGGTTTTTCCTTTGTGCCTGAGGCTTACATAAAACATCTTGTAGATAAAACAATCCATTTTATGCTGATAGTAACTTAACTTAGATTGCATACCAAAACTTAACCTTTTTAATCCACCCTTTTATGTTTTTAATGTCACAATTATCTCTTTTATTTTGTATATATTAAGTAATTATTGTAGCTCTAGTTAACTTTAATACTCTTCTCCTTTAACCTTTATAATGTAATTAACTGGTTAACACATATTCCGGAATTAGAGTTTTCTGAATCTGATTGTATATTTACCTTTAGCAGTGTGTTATATACTTTAGTATGTTTTCATGTTACTAATTAACGTTTTTTGTTTTGTTTTGTTTCTCATTTCAGCTTACAAACTGTTTTAACATTTCTTCTTAGGCAGGCTTAGTTTTTTGTTTGTTTGTTTGTTTCCATGTATGGGGCATAATGTCACAGGAAGGTCATAGTGTCCTGCCACCTGTGAGGAGAAAACCCAAGTTCCTGTTGGGTGTGTTGTAAACAAAGAAGCCATTCTTCAGGTGCCTTGCTCTGATCACACCCCTGAGGCAAGCTTAGTTTTGATAAACTCGTTTAGCTTTTGTTTGAGAAAGTTTTTCTCCATTTATGAAGGATAACTTTGTCATGTATCATATTCTTGGTTGGCTATATTTTTTTTCTTTCACCACTTTGGATATGTAATTTCCCTCTTGCCTGTCCTGTTAGGTGTTTGCCAAGAAATTGGATGATAACTAAATGGGGGTTCCATAGAGGTGAGAATCTTTTTTTTCTCTTGCTGTTTTTAGGATATTGTTTTCTATTTTGGCAGTTACATTATAGTGGGTCTTGGAGAACATCATATTGAATTGAAATAGGAGCGATTTATTACCTTCATGAAATTGGATGTCTGAATTTCTCCCCAGGTTTGGGAAGTTCTCAGCCATTACAACAGTCACGCCATCCACTTATGGAAGAGTGGTATATTTCAAGACTCCCAGTAGATGCCTGAAACCATAGACAGTACTGAACCATATATACAGAGGGTGCCAAAAAAATGTATACACATGTTAAGCAAGGAAAACTGGGACTTTCTTGAGTGTTTTGAGCCTTGCCTCTGCTCGGGGCCCACTCCCAACTTTAGAGTGTACTTTCTTTTCTAATAATGACCCTTGAACCATTCTCTACTACTGTTCAGGTCTGCTTCTGTTTCCTTGAAATGCATTTCTTCTAATAATAAACTCATTTTTCTGCAACTTAAAAAAAAAAAGAAAGGAAAACTATATTAAAATTGTAATACTCAATAGATACTGATAACAAAAAATGAATGCAAATCACATTTGACTTCTGCAATTACAAAGCAGTTACCACCAGTGTCCAGGTACTTCTGATTGTGGCAAACCTACTTGAAATATGTTGACCAAAGTGTCCACTTGTATACATCTTTTTGGCACCCCTGATATATATATATATATATATATATATATGTATATATATATATATATATATATATATATATATATATATATGTATATATATATATATATATACATATATATATATATATATTTCTCTTCCTCTCCCTTTGTCACCCCCATACATATATACATACATATAATACAGCTTAATTTATAAATTAGGCACAGTAAAAGATTAACAATAACTAATAATAAAATAGAAGTTATAAAAATATACTGTAATAAAAGTTTTGTCAATGTGGTATTCTCTCTCTCTCTCTCTCTCTCTCTCTCTCTCTCTCTCTCTCATAACCGATTGGATGAATGAGACTGCTACTAAGTGACTAACAGTTGGTGGTGCATACAGTGTGAATATGCTGGGAAAAGATATGACTCACATCCTGGACAGGACAGAGAGGGACAACACAAGATTTCATCAAGCTACTCAGAACAGTGTGCAATTTAAAACTTATAAAATTGTTTATTTCTGAAATTTCCCATTTAATATTTTCAGAGTGTGGTTGAACGTGGGTAACTGAAACTGTGCAAAGTGAAACCACAGATATGGGGGGACTACTCTATTGCTTTAAATAAGCTTTCTGCACCCTTCACCCACTCTACTTCTGGAACTCTAATGATTCTGATATTGATTCTTTTGATGGTTTCTCATATGTCACACAAACTTTCTTTGCTCCTTTTCATTCATTTGTTTTCTTTTTATCCCATGACTAGTGCACTTCAAAGTTCCCATCCTGTAGCTCATTGAACTTGTCTTCTGCCTGCCTATTCTGCTATTTATGCTCTCTACTGCATTGTTCATTTTATTCATTGAATTCCTTAGTTCCAGAATCTCTCTTTGGTTCTTTTTTATGATTTCTGTCTCTTTGTTAAACTAATCATTTTGTTCATAGTTTCCTCGATTTTGCTGAATTGTTTTTCTGTGTTTTCTTGTAGCTCATTGAGTTTTCTCAAAACAACCATTTTGACTTTTTTATCTGGTAAATCACAAATCTCTGTGTCTTTGGCTTGGGTTATTGAAGGATTACTATGGCCATTTGCTGATGTCATTTTTGCTGGTTCTTCCTGTTTCTTGGAGTTATGCGTTACTGTGTTCACATGTGAAGTAGCAGTCATCTCCTCCAGTCTTTCCCAGCTGCTTTCAGGTGAGAGATACTGTTTTTGTTTATCCTGCTTATATGCTGAGGCTTCCTTCAGCCTTGAATGGATGCATCTGCTCCACACTTCTTGCTCTCTTTTGGCAGAATTCTTAAGTTTATATGTCTTTTCTTGATTTTACAACACACTCGTCCAACTGTTGCTAACCTCTTTTTTTTCTTTTTTTGAAAGTGGCACTACAGCTCAAGGTTGTGGTTTCTCTCTTGCTTTTAGACTCTGGCTTGTTTTCTGCATGTTTTCCCTGTCTACCCAAGCTTGGTCTTTTTACCACTCTCAGGAGTGCCCCCAAGGTGCCAGATGCAGAATGGGGAGAGGTGTGGGTTTGGCACTGAGGGTACTGGGGGCCCACAGGTCAGTTGAGAGGCTCCTCAGGTGAAATTCTCCCAGGAGCTCTTGGGTGAGCGTCCTGCTGGGGTCTGGAGGGCAGTCAGCAGGGTCTGTGTCCCTTTAAGGCCCTCTGATATTCTTCTCTGCCCCTTTCCCAATGTCATCCCTCCCTTGAGTCATAGAACTCTTGCTTTCATACCCTGGGTGCTGCAGAAGAGAGAGGCTTTCTTTAGCAGTGTCCCGTACAGCTGGAGAAGCCAGGAACTCATTCATCACTCTGTTTTCCCCATAGGAGGGATCCCAGGTCTCCTTTTTCTCTAAGCTTTGCTGCATTGGAAGAGGGTGGATATTCACAAAGTTCCTCTCACCCACTCCAATGCATCAAACTCTTTTTCTTTCTTCCAGTGAAATGCTGAAACTTCTCCTCTAGAAATCTGAACTTCTATACAAGTTCTCTTGTTCATGGGTAACTGCCCCAGTCAATGTTTCTCAGCCAAAACTTACTGGAAATGGTTCCCAAGTTCCCAAGTTTCAAGCCATACTGGGGTCTACCTACCTATTGCCTGATGCACAGGTGAGTGAGATGCCCCCCATGTCCTTTGGCGCATGGTACTGGATACCATAGCACCCACAGAGACACTTATGTTCAAGGATAGATGCCAAATTTCAGAGGATAAAGAGAGGACAAAAATGAAGGATGTCTTATGCCACCATGATGCTGATGTCATCCTGTAACTTTTATAATTTAAATTAACTTAATTTTATATTTGTTTGTAATAAAAAATCTATCAAATGAATTTGTACCTTTCTCAGAGGAAGAACCTATCCACATTTATATTTCTTAGGTCGGCATTTTTTTAAAGGTAGTGATAATTTTAGTCGTGGTTTAGCCTCAGCTCTATATTTTGTCATACACAGTTTGATATTAGTTACGTATTACTTAGTTTGAACTTCAATGTTAAAGACACTAGCTCTAGAGGAAAATCTGTAGCACCATTCATTTCACACAATGTATTCCCCTTTCTTCAGATTCTTATTTTCAACTATTCATTGGTTGGCTGGATTTCTTCAACAAGTAATTTATTTTCAGAAACAGATATGATGTATTTAAGTTCTTAATGGTTTTACATTTGCATGAGAATGGGTGTTAGAACTTGGCTTACTCACTGTTTTCCTCAGACAGTGTAGACATTTAACTTTTGTTTTTAGCAATTGATGTGACTGTGGCAAAGTCTAAGGTAAGGTTTATATTCCCCCTTGTAAGCAACATACTTTTACTTTCTACTGAAAAATAAGAAACTTCACCAAGATGTGCTTTACTTTTTGTCTGGAATGCTCATACTTAGTTCTCTTATTTCACAAGTTTTCTTCTATTAATGCTTAATTTTTACTATTGAGCTCCAGTCTTCAGGAATACCAATTTTGTGCATGTAAGCGCTCCTCATTCATTCTTTCTTAAAAGTCACCTTTTTAATTGCTTTGACTTGGTTGGGAGAGGCAGTTTGACATCATGATATTTCTAAAATAGTTTTTCTTTCTTTAAGAATATCAGAGAACATTGTTTTCTTTCTGATAAGAATATCAGAAGTGTTTTTCACTTTCCTTTTTGTGCCGAGTGCTGCCAATATTTTTCGTCTCCTTAAATGTCTTGTCCTTTTAATTTCCTTTGTTATAAGAGTTCTTTTTCAATCTAGGTTGTCCATAATTTCTTAAAGTATGAAGTATTTACATGAAATTATCTTTTTTCTCCTGAAACATTTATTCTAATAGAAATTCTTCAAATGCTTTTAGGTTCTTTGAGGCTAATTTTGATGGGAATGGCAATAAAACAGTGGGAGGGGATTGTCTATGTATCAGTCCCTTGTAAATTATTCTGGACATTACTCATTGTGTATGGGAACAGCTTTCCAAGCTAGTCATTTATTCAAAGGTAATTTTGGAAGGAAAGGAATAGTAATATGGATGAACCAGGAATTTTCAGTTACATACCAGGTATAATATGATACTGTTGAAGGATTTTAAGGAACAGGTAAACTATATATGCACACATTAAGAATGAAAGTAGAATTTGTGTAAAATGTAAATGGAGAAATTATACAAATATGATACCATTTTCAAACCACCGATAAGAAGAAAAATCTATTGTCTGTCTCTAAACACTCATGCATAAATCCTTAGTGTCAGCTGACTTTCAGAATAGACTTTTCGATGGCATTCAAACTGTCTCCACCTCTAGATGCCCTATGAATTCTTTAACTTTAAAAAAATATATTATTTTTTTTTAAATTATGGAATTGGGGGAGGTGAACAGTTTTGTGGAATTGGGGAGGGGGACCAGCCAAGTTGTTGCTCTTCAATCTTAGTTGTGGAGGGCGCCAGTCGCCATCTGGCTGCCCGAGGGCAGCTCGTGGCCTCTAAGCTCAAGGTGCTGTGCTCAATCTTATTTGCGGGTGGGCATAGCCACCATCCCATGCAAGAGTTGAACCAGTAGCCTTGTTGTTAAGAGCGCATGCTCTATCCACTGAGCCATCCGTGTGGCAGCAGCTCAAGGTGCTGAGTTCAGTCTTAGTTGCCGGCAGGCTCAGCCAACCACTGAACAGGCAGTCTTGTTGTCAGGAGCATGTGCTCTCACCCCCGAGCCATCCTGCCACCTGTTGGCAGCCCAGCAGCAGCTCAGCTTGGTCACAGCGTCACTGGCTCATGTGGAAATCGAACCAGCAGCCCTGTTGCTCAGAGCTCGTACTCTTAAGCTAACTTTTAACCAACTGAGCCACTCAGCCGGTCCTCTGGTCTAGCAAGGGCCTTCCCTTCAATTGACTTCTACTCAGCTAAGGTCAAGTTACACAGAGGCAGAAAGAATGGGCTATCTTTACACCAGGGAATATAGCTGCATTCCCAGATGGTTCCATATTCTCCATATGGGGTGATGCACATCCTGCCCCATCTGGTCCTAAGGATTCTGATACAAAGGTTAAGAACACAGTGACAGCTCTTGCTTAGGAACCATCCTTGCTTCCAGCCCTTGTAGTTGCAGCAGCCCTGGTCCTATGATCATTGCATCAAGTAAGAGGGGAAAAACAAAACAACAGAGGTGATGTGGTGAAGACAGAACACCAGCACCTTCCCACCACCCCACTCCCCACTCCCTTTCTCAGGTCCACCGGAAAAACAGAGATAAATGGTTGTAGTGAGGACACTCCTTTAGCCTCACTCATGGTCATGTTGACTGTAAGCACGAACTCCTGAAGGCTTGTAAGTCAGCCCTTCATGCCTTTATCTCCCCCCATTTTAGACAACCAATGTTTCAATTGCCCATCCAATTCTCTATCAAAAATATAATTCTGAGGGCCGGCTGAGTGGTGCGTTGGTTAAGAGATGGCTTGGGATGCCATAGGGCCCCGTTTCGGATCCCACATATGAGGGCCAGTGACACTGCTCTCCACAGCTAAGATGCTGAACAACAGCTCAAGGTGGAGCTGGGCTGTCGTGAGTCGCCGGCGACGGCGTAAGGCTGCAGCCACTGCTGCAGTGGGTTGCCATGGGCTACCGTGTATAGCCAGCAGCCAGCGTGAGCGGCCAGCAGCCACAGTGAGCGGCCGTCCAGAAGCCGGCGTCTGATGTGCCTCACCGGGAAGACCACAATGATGGTGCCTACTTGGGCCAGTGAAGCGACATCCTACACAACTAGACTGAAGAACAAAACGACAGCAACTTGTCTGTTCCCCTTCCCTCGATTCCCCAGCACTGTTCCATCCCCCCAGTTCCCCAATAAAAATATCTTTAAAAAAAAAACAAAACAAAACTATAATTCTGAGCACGATATCTTTCTGTCCATTGTTGCACATATGGGTTGTAAAGTGTGTTCCTTGCTCTGAAGAAATGATTGTTGCTGTCCAAATTGCTGCGGTATCTTCTATTTTGTTCATAGTACTCAGATATATAAGTAAAACGCAGTCTTTTTCTTTCTATGTGGGAAATAACCCAGTTCTTCTGTACTATGTGTTTCTTTCCTGTATGTATGTCACACATAACACTTCAGTTCTCACCATCTGGTCACCAATGTGTGGAGGTTTTTCACCTTGCCCAGCAATTCTCTGTCACAGGTTATAGACTCAGTCCCACAAGGCCGCCCCTCCTACAATCACACACACGCTGAGAGCACAGTTGCAGGCCCAGCTTATATCACTCGTGCTTCTATCATCAGTGACCAACTGGCTAAAGATCAGAGATTCCAACCACGCCTTCTTTGGGTTTACTTAATAGGCTCAGTTGCTAGTTGGCTCACAGAACTCAGGAAAACACTTATGTTTACCAGTTTATTAAATCATGTGATAAGGGATACAGATGAGCAGCCAGGTGAAGAGGCACGTAGGGCGAGGACATTCAGTTCATAGCTTAGGTTTCCACTGCCTTTGTTCTTCACCATGTGGCCACATCACTGGCCACTGCTCATGTCAGTAAAAAGCAAACATCGGGGTTTTTACCACTGCTCACTGCTTCCGTCACTGCTAGGAAACAGCATGTAATTCCGTCCACCAGGCTGATTTGTTTTTCCCTTCTTTGATTGAAGTGATGGCCTTTCAAGCAAGGTGTTAGCCATTCATGGTGGAGCTCCTGTCCAGAAGCCAAGCAGCTCTTTGCTGGTCAGTCAAGAGCAGTTTACAGGGCACTGTCCAGGTGAGAGGAGAGCCCAGCAGCTCCTCACACAGTTTCAGAGTCAGTCCTAGAGGAAAGCGGCTCCCTGGTCATGAGTACATCCTCCTTGCTTTTCCCCGGCAGCATAATCTTGTATAAACCATTTACATTTTTCTATGAAACTCTTGTGGGCTCTGCCATCCCCTTTAAAGCATTTCTCTGACATAACACTAGACATATGGGTATTCTGTTTTAAGATAATTTTATGTCCTTGGGGTAGCTTTAATTAACATCCAATAGTGAGGTAGTAAATACTCCTTGAATGGAAACTCTCTACTTTAAAGGCCCAGTGGTTTTCGCAGGGAGACATTCACAGGCTTTTGCCATAAACCCCAGTCTATACCCCATATAGGGTGATCACACAGATAACTTGTCCCTACCAGCTCTCCAGCTTCTATTTTACATTGTGTGGGCTCAAGCAATACCACTCATTCCCGTTTGGCATGTCCAATTAATATTGCTAGAAGGAAGACTTATGTGATTCCTGCTTTATAATACTGGGTAGGGTAAATGTTCCCCAGTCAGATACGATGTCCATCAGCATGATGCAAAACAGGTAAAGAAAAAAAACCCACAACCGCTTTACAGAAAGCCTGGTCAAACATACTAATTCTCCAATACTCTGTGCCAGAAATGGGGATGAAGACCAAGTATGTATTTCTTACTATAAATCACAATACCACACCTATTTCCTAAAAAAACAACAACTCCTCCAGATCAGGGAAGTCACTTCCCAGGTGTGTCTCACTCACATTCAAAGCCACTCAGTTGTTCTCTTCCCCTTACCCCAGTGCCAGGCTCAGAAGAAGAGGCGCTTCAGGAAGTATAATTTGACTTTGATGAAGTCTGTGTAGTGATTCTTAAATTTGTTCCAGTCAAGTGTTCTGCATCTTTTCTGGTGCCTGAGCTTTGCATGAGTAGGGTAGGATTAGGGGAGGGTCAATGTGACCTGAAAACCCAAGCTGCTTGCCCCTGGAGGCAGGCTCTCCCCTTTATCCTGGCTGGCACCCCCTTCCTAACCCAAAGCAAACTCCCTGATCGCTGCCCTCCCCACCTCCTGCTCTGGGAGGGGTCTCTCCTAAGGACTGTAGGAACCTGTCCCTCTTACTAACCTGGCAGTGAGCATTTCTGACTGCATGCCAGGGCTGGAAGTTCCTGGAAGGTCCCACCAACAGCAGCATCTGCCTAGTATGGGAGATTATTAGATATACAGAACCTCCGGTCCCACCCCAGACCCAGTAAACTCCAAACTGCTCTTTAACAGGGTCTCTGGGTGTTTCGTAGCCGCATTAAAGGTTTAGAACCACTGCTGTAATGGTCACAGCCCCCTGATCGGTTATTTCCACGTTTTCATTCCAATGTCCAGTGTCTGCCTGTGTGTGTTGGGGGGCAGGGTGGGGTGGGGACAGAGGAGATGAACATTGGTGCTGTTCATTGAGTTTACATTGGGTGTTTGTCTGCACATTTGAAAGGAAGTATTTGTACATAAAGAAATGGAGTAGTGATGGTTAGAGTGAAATTTTTCTTGCAGCTGCTCCAATAGCCGATGTGCTTTTTCATGTCTGAGTTAGTTCATGAACAGTTCCCACCAGAGGGCTCCTGTAATGCTCTTTTAGTCCTTTAAAACTTTGTATACTGAGGCCAGGAGTTCAAGTTATCAGTAAAATGCTTAAATCCACATTTCATTTTGTGGACGGAAAAGGGGCCACACATTAACCTGACAAGCTCAGGAGACTGAAAATAACCACATAAGATGTCGTGAGCATAAAAAAGTTTTCATAACTAAGTGGGCCATGGTGGGAAGTCACATCTTTAGCTTCCTTCATGTAATTAATCTGTGCCATTTCAGTGGGCCTATCTGTTGTCTTTTTGTACCTAAGATAACATCTTTGGAATGTCAGTAATCCTTTTCAGGACCAGAGCTGGAAACTGCACAATTCCTCATTATTCTGCTTGTCTCCTGATTATCATCTCTATGTGTTGTTAAAAGCCAACTATTAACGGTTCCATACACACCTATGTGAAAGAAGTACCTGTCTCTCCATTTTACTTTTTTCCAACCCCAGAGATTTCTCCACGTTGCCTTCTCCCACCCCCTTAATCTATTGGGTCTTTGGAAAAGTCATGACGCATGTTTGCGACGGATGTCACTAGTTCATTTTTGGAAGTACTAGAGTCATTCTTATCTATGTTTTTGCTATGTCATTTGACAGCTGACAGGTCTAGTGGCTTCATTCTAAAAAAAACTGAGCGATTTGGTTGACTTTTGGAGATTTTACAACAAGTTGAAGATGGAAGACAAACTGCATTTTTTAAAAACAGCCATATTGCACTGTTTTACTTCCATAAAGGGAAGAACGTGCATCAAGTTTGTGAAAAGTTGCATAACTTTATGGTGATAATGCTCTACAAGAACGTCCATGCCAACAGTGGTTCACAAAATCTGTGCTGGTGATTTTGATCTCCATGACACTCCTTGTTCAGGGAGGCCCACCAAGGTTGATGACTACAAAATAAAGGCATTGATCAAGTCAAACCCACATTACACGACACAAGAGATTGCAGAAACATTGAACATCCGTCATTCAAGCATTCACGACCACCTGAAGAAGCTGGGATATGTAAGCAAGCTTGATATTTGGATTCTGCATGAACTCAAAGAAGTTCATTTGACGGCGCATATAAACATCTGCAATAAGCTCATTAAACGTGAGGAAAACGACCCTTTTTAGAAGCAAGTGATAACTAGTGATGAGAAGTGGATTGTTTACAACCATGTGGTGTGCAAACGGTCTTGGTCCCGACGTGATGATTCGCCTCAAATGACATCAAAAGCAGACATTCATCAGAGGAAGGATATGCTCTCAGTGTGGTGGGACTTAAAAGTCATCATGTTTTTCAAGCTCCTACCAAGGAACCAAACAATCAATTCGAATATGTACTGTTGGCAGTTGGATGAATGAATCCATCATCCAGAAACGTCCAGAGCTGGTTAATCATAAAGAAGTTGTGTCCCATTGCGACAACGCGAGACCACACACAAGTTTGATCACCTGTCGAAAATGATTGGAGCTTGGATGGGATGTGTTGCCACACCCACCATACTCGCCTGACCTTGCGCCGTCAAACTTCCACTTGTCTCACTCTCTTCCAAACTCCTTGCATGGTATAATGTTCAATTCAGATGAAGCTGTAAATCAGCACCTTGTTCAGTTTTTTGCAAATAAAGATAGGTCCTTTTATGAATGAGGAATTATGAAGCTCACTGAAAGATGGCAAAAGATTATCGAACAAAACGGGCAATATATCATTGATTGATCTTTGTTCTTTATATAAATAAATGACCTTTAAGAAACATAGACAAAATACATCATGACTTTTCCAAAGACCCATATCACCAATGGATTTCATGTAACCTTCTTTCTTTGAGTGTATGTATAAAATAAGCTGCAAAATCACCATTTCAGGGAGCATTTTTTCAATCCATTGAGATTTTGCTTTCCAACAATTGTTGTCAGTTTGGCTCAAATAAACTCTTTTATAAGTTTTCTCTTAGGCTGATGTTTTTCGTCAACAATTTGATGCAGCAAGACCTGTGTTATCTAGGTATTATTTTCATGACTTTCTAAGTAACTAAAGAGCAAGGCTGAACTCCTGTTTCCTAACTCCAGAACCCAGGCTCCCTTCGTAGTCCTACTGAGTAAGAATTAAAACAAAATATTGCCTAACTCATAGTATGGCAATGGGCCCTAGACAAAGGCCTTCCCAGACCATGTGGTCACTAAGGATTTTGCTCAGGGCTTCAAACAAAGACATTCCTGGACTGTATGGTCAGCAAGACTTCCGCTTTTAACATTTCTGAATTCCTACCTCACCTGGGAGCCTGTCAGGAACTGGCACAAGGCTGCATGTCCTAATAAGGAACCTTAGCTGCTAACCCAGAAACCTTAGGGTATATAGCCCCGAGTCCCACCCAGGTCAGGGCTCAGCCTCTGGATGTGAATCCGCTGAGCCAGTGCCGCCATTAGTAAAAGTTGCTTCCCACGCCTTGGTGTCCTGTCTCTTTGTCTGGGTTCCCCGCAACAATGTCTGTGCTGCAAAAGGCAAACTGCTAACTATCCTGCACCCACCTATGTAGAAGTACCTGTGTCTTCAGTTTACTTTTATCCAATCCCAGAGATTTCCCTGCTTTGCCTTCTCCCACCCTGTTAATCTATCACCCATGGATTTCATGTAACCTTCCTCCTTTGATTTTATGTATAAAATAAGATTCAAAACTGCCATTTCGCAGAGCATTTTTTCAATCCATTGAGATTTTGCTTCCTGACAATTGTCGTAAGTTTGGCTCAAATAAACTCTTTTATTTTCTCTTAGGCTGGATGTTTTTCTTCGACAATTTGATGCATCAAGACCTGTGTTATCTAGGTATTATTTTCATGACTTTATAGGTAAGTAAAGAGCAAAGCTGCACTTTTGTTTGCTAATCCCAAATCCTAGGCTCCATTGTAACCTACAGTGCCACTTGTTGCTGTTACTATACTACAAATACCAAGTCCTATGGAGAAAGAATTAAAACAACAGTTTGCCTACCTCACAGTTTTGCCTGAGGCTAGCCATGGTACTTAAAAAGATAGCTCTTCTCCTGGTTAAGTAGTCCAGCTACATTCCAGGATTGGAATATTATTATTATTATTATTATTTTAAAGATTTTTGTTGGGGAATTGGGGGAGGAGAACAGACAAGTTGCTGTCCTTTTGTTCTTCATTCTAGTTGTGGAGGAAGTCGCTTCACTGGCCCATGTTGGTATTACCATTGTGCTCTTCCCAGGTGAGGCAGATCAGTCGCCAGCCTCTGGACAGCCATTCACAGCGGCTCTTGGAAGCTCACACTGGCTGCCAGCCAATCAAGGTAGCTTATGGCAGCCACTGCAGCAGGGGCTGCAGCCTACGCCGTCGCTGGCGACTCATGGCAGCCCAGCTCGAGGTCGAGCTGTTGTTCACCATCTTAGCTGTAGAGGACGCAGCATCACTGGTCCTCATGCGGAATCCGAACCAGGGCCCTGCTGCTCAGAGCTGGCGTCCCAAGCCAACTCCTAACCAACGTGCCACTCAGTGGGCCCCAGGATTATAACATTATTTATTGGATGGTTTTGCTAGAGTACTTTAACTGCTTACAACACAAAATGTAATCCATATTGTTCAGACTTTGAAAACTTAAATAAAATATTGTTAGGTCTTCTGCTAGAAAGTTAGAGGGTGAGTGGATACCAGGGTACCTCTGAAGGAGATTTACAAATGTATATGATAACTTGGACAGCCTTAGTGTTTCCCTCAGCTTGTATAAACTTACAACAGGTTTCTTCCTCACTATGAGTCCCTGATGTTTCAGATAGGAGCCGAATTTCCCTAAGTGCCTAATCAGTCGTTATTGTTTCGCTGTTAAACTATGTCATCTTTTTACATATATATACACACACACACACACACACACACACACACACACACACACACACAAATATATGTTTTATTTATTTTAATGTTTTAAGCTTATGGAAAAAGTAGAGTTCCCCTTTTTCTTCCTCCTTCCACACAATTTCCCCTATTATTAACATCTTGCATTACTGCAGTACATTTTGTTAAAACTGATGTACAACTATGGCTACATTAACGAAAGTCCTGCTTTTTGCTATCACCACCTGCTGAAACTTCTAAATAATTTCAGAGATTAAAATAGTGCACTGTGGGAAAAACTGTGATCTAAGACTGACTTTTGTAGTTCCTGCTTTGTTTTCACAGTATCTGTATATAGCAGCATTTAGCTGCTGCAGCTGGACAAATCTCACAGTGAGCAGATCCCCAGCTTTATAATGGGATGATTCCAACAGAGTCCAAGAATGGGTGATGGAGATAGGCTCAACTGCAAAGAGGCAGAGCCCTGTCCACATCTTTGGTAGACCAGAGTGACTCCTAGGCTGTGGAGTGCTCAGCAGAACCTTTCCCTGCTGCCTGGAAGAGACAGTTTTGGAGATGGGGCTGAGAGCAGGACTCTGCTTGGTTCTCTCAAGCCCTGGCTGAACCCCAAGGGATCAGGGCAGCTGTTACTTTTAGTATGGGGAGGTTAAGTATCAGGCTGCAAATGAAAAGGAAGTCACAGCTTGCCTACTGCCTGCCTGTTTACAAATATTTGGTTTCGTTTTCCGACCCCCATCCCCACCCCCACCCCTACTCCCAGCACACGAAGAAGAAAAGCAACTGAATACCGGAAAATAGAGCTGAAAGCCAAAAGCGGGGGAGAGTGGAAGGGAGGAGTGAGGGGAGGGGTCGCAGCCTGGTACCCCATGCAGGCTGCAGGAGCCTTCATACCTTTGGAGCTGCGGTGCCCCATGAAACCTCCCCCAGGACTTGGTGGTAGATTGAGGCCAGGAACCCGCGGAGATGTGGGGCAGGGTGGGGGTGGGGATGAGGGTAGCTGTGCAGGGAAGACTGGAGAACCTGGAGGCTCCCGAGGCCACAGGCCTGGGGGAGGAAATGAGCGTTCTGCATCTCTCGGCCTTTTCATTTGAGCTCCTAGTTACAGCAAAGGAGGAACCATCACCATCAGAGCCAAAAACAATGGGGGAAGAGGTGACTTCTCAGGGACTTGCCCAGGGTACGATCTGGCCAGGGCCTTCCCAGCAGCCTGAGCATGTGCCCGGGCCAGGCCATTGCAGAATCTGACCAAATGCCTCCCAGAGCCCCTGACTTGCGCCCTTCAGCACAGTTTCAGAACTTTAGTGGGGGTGAGGCGAGTGGGGGATTACCCAGGACCCCTGGCCCCATGGGTCTGGGGTTTAAGAATTCTGCAAACGCTGCCCCAGGGAAAGGGGTTTTCCTAGTGTTCTAGTTCAGGGTCCCTCCCTCTGTTATATCTCAGCCCCCTCCCCTCTCAACCTCTTTGCCTTGCCTGGGGTGAGAATTTGTATATGCTGTGCCCTCAAAAAGCATTGGAATTTTAATTGGAAGGCGGAGATCCATTTGGAACTGGCCTGAGCCCTTCTTTTTTTTTTTCTTCCTGGTGTGGCAGTGGGCCCTAGACAAAGGCCTTCCCAGACCACGTGGTCACTAAGGATTTTGTGAGGGCTTCAGACAAAGACATTCCTGAACTGTATGGTCAGCAAGACTTCCCCTTTTAACATTTCCGAATTCCTACCTCACCTGGGAGCCAATCAGGAGCTGAAACAAGGCCGCATGTCTTAATAAGGAACCTTAGCTGCTAACCGAGAAACCCAGGTGGGGGCTCAGCCTCTGGATGTGAATCTGCTGAGCCAGTCCCAGCATTAGTAAATGTTGCTTCCCACGCCTCAGTGTCATGTCTCTTTGTCTGGGTTCCCCGCAACACTGGAACACAAATGCTCTAATTTGGAGGGTGAGCCTTGTGTTTAAACTGGGACTGAAGATCCTCAAGTTCTCTGAGGCCGAGTACGGGTGTGTTTTAAAAAGGAACCTGTTTTTTTTCCAGGTGTCATAGTAGCTAGGCTAGTGCCACTGTTTTCAGAACATATTTCTCTTTGTTATAGTTTCATGGTGTTAACCAAACTCAGGTTCGGTGCCGCTTGTCCACGGAAGAGCCCAGAACACGAGTCTGACAAGGGTTAGTGAGGAGAAAAGCCCCTTTATTCTAGATGCCAGCAGCTAAAGAAGATGGCAGACATTTCTAAAACACCACCTTTCCTGAGGCCAACTGATTCAGAGGCTTTAAAGGCAGGTAAAGGGGAAAGAACAAAGGAAAGCAGGCCTCAAGGCTAATAGTTGAGAAGTCTCCTCCTGGGGTCTTCTGAGGCCATTAGCCACTGAGATGGCTCCCAGTCCATAGCCATCTGTGAAAATCTGCTAGGGGGTTGTGATCTTGGGCCCTCACATCCCCTGAGGATTAAAGAAGCTGCTCTTTTTGGTTAAGATGTTTGTTAATTAATAAGGTCTGGGTAGTTTTGGAAAAGGGAACAGAGTTTTCAGTTAATCAGTGGGAGGAGAAACAAAGAGAAAGCATGACTATCAGGATGGATCAAACTGCAAACAAACTAAGTCTAACCATCTTGCTGGCTAGATAGTGAGCGGTGCAGTGAGGCAAATTGCAAACCAGCTTAAGTCTAATTGCATTATTGATTTCCTGAATTTCACCCTTACAGTGGTACCATATGATGTCATGGTGGGTGAGAACCCCATTCCCCTTCTTTAGTTCTTATGACTAGTAATAAATAAGAAAATTGACGTAAGACTAGATTAACGGGGAAAAACAACACCTTAATACGTGTGCATGGGAGAATCACAATGTGATGCTCGGTTCATAAAATGTGGTTCAAAGAAATGATCAAATCAGGTACCTTTAATACTTTTTTTTTCTTCTTTCTTTCTAGCTGAGCCATCCTGCCACCTGTTGGTAGCTCAGCGGCTGCTCAGCTCTGACCAGGACTCGAACTGCTGTTGCTCAGAGCTCACACTCTTGAGCG
Organism: Hipposideros armiger; assembly: GCF_001890085.2. Taxonomy (NCBI): domain Eukaryota; kingdom Metazoa; phylum Chordata; class Mammalia; order Chiroptera; family Hipposideridae; genus Hipposideros; species Hipposideros armiger. Next base: position 116,312 of record NW_017732671.1, on the reverse strand, counting down.
AGCTCCTAACCAACTGGGCCACTCAGCCGGCCCTTTAATACTTTTAAGACAATAAATTTGTGAGAAATTGACAGTGCAAAAAAAAAAAAGTTGTGTGCATTAGACAGGAATCTAAACAAGGTTTGGGTATTCATTAATGAAGAATTTAAACAAAGTAATACATTAGAAAAGAGGCAGTAAGATTTGATTAACAGACTTTTTGTCTCTGGGTTATTTAACACTAGTGATAAGGAGGTGTCTTCCAGGTGTGGGGAGGACACCTTTCACATGGAGATTTATGTCCTGCATTCAAGGAGACAAGGGAAGGTCCATGTGCTCTCCTGGCACTGGCTGCTTGTCAAGTAGCTTTAATTCAGACTAATCAATATGCTGGTGTGGGATATTTTGAGGTCCCCTGTCTTGGGCTGGAGAGTCGCCTACTCCAAAACTTCCCTGGAAGCTTCACATATTGAAAGCGGCCTTGGAGAAGGGAAGCGAGTTAAAAGCTGAATGGAAAGCGATCTGCAGAGAGAAAAGAATATCGATTAAAATAAAAATGAACAAACAGCAAAGAACAAATCGAAGTAAATTTCACAACCCATTAAACCAGTCTCTGATTTCTGGGAATAGGTCAGTGCACTACAACGTCTGCTTCATTTATCTGATGGAAAATGTTAATCTTTTTTTTTAAAAGATTTAAGTTAGATACTGTCTGTACCATTTGGTTAACTGTTAACTTTTTTTTTTTTCTTTTCACAATTAGTAGGTCTCAAGTTTTCCCACAGCTTCTGTCTGATTTGGCTACAGATTGGAGGTTCCCACTACCCTCTATTCTGGATCAATTAATTTGCTAGAACAGCTCACAGAACTTGGGGATAAACTTACATTTACTAGTTTATTAAAGGATATAATAAAGGACACAGATGAACAGCCAGTCGAAGAGGTTCAGAGGATAAGGTCTGGGAGGGTCCTAAACAGAGGACCTTCTGTAAACCCTGAAGTTAGGGTGCATCTTCCTCTTGGTGTGGATGTGTTCACCACCTGGAACTGCTCTAAACCCCATACTATTGCATTTTCTGGAGGCTTTCCATAGAGGCGTGATCAATTATTTTGATATAATTGACCAGCCAGAAATATTTTGGGTGATCCATGAAACCATGGACATTTAGTAGATGTTATTGATGACTCAGTTGCAACTATTGCTCCTACAGATTGTCGTAATTATTTATGAATATGTATTTGAAATTACCGCGAGCAGTGGCAGAAGAACCGTTATCAATGAAGCTATATGGAAATAAGTGTTTCTGATGTTAAATAAGTATTTTATGTTTATTATTAAATACATGCAATAAAATATTTAATTTTAACAATAACTTAACATTGGGTTTACTATTATTACAAAGATTAAGAAAACATTGTTGTGAAAAAAATTGATCTGCAAAAGGATGAATGTGATTTGCTTCCAGAAGGGCGAATTTGGAGTGCAAAACCTGTATACTTGTTTTAAACTTTTTGTAGTTATCTCTGGCAATAGTTCTCTTTCTGCTACAGGCCCTTTATGTAACTCTTTTACGTAGTTAACGGAGTAGCTAAGAAAAACTGCCTGAGTCTACAGTTGTTGTTTTTTTGTTTTTTAAATATTCAGCTTAAAAAATACTTTTGCCAAAAAAAATATGTTGATTGTTGAAATTTGCTCTCCTAGAATCTCATTTTAGGCATCAGTCATCTCATCATCGAAAAATAGGCTGTGAGCCAGACTAGGTCTGAAAAAGAATTTCGAGTTCATCCAGTTCCACTTTTCAGTTCCTATTTGTTGTAGCTGTTTGCAGACATTCTAGGAGTGTTCCTCTGGAGAGCTGTCAGCTATGGAGGTTTTACTGAAAATGCCACATACAGACTTGACTTTCAGAGACAGCATGGAGGAGAAAGGATCTGGTAATGTAAAACTGATGAAACTTGAAAAAATAAAAAGGGAGGAGGGGTGTTTTTCTCCAATGAAGCATAATTGGAACCGTACTTCAGGAGTTTTAGTACTTCACAGTCAGTCTCTGTACAAGGGGCAATGTTTTGAGAAACTGGGTGGGATGATAGGTGTGGAAGTGTTGCCTCAGTTATTGTATTACTGTATATGTTAGTTAAACATTTCTGGGGCACAAGAAATGAACAGTGAATTGGATTATAAGAAGATAAGAGAAACATATTATTTGTGTTTACATTGTTAGTCCTTGTATTTTCCCCGGTCCCTGGTAACTTGTACTCTGGCAAATCACATTATGATTTTCAACAACGTCATTTATATCCCAGAGTGACAGCAAACTCGGGACTGTAACAATTTTGTAATATATACACTAACAACAGCTGCCTGCAAAAACTGGGACTTTGTAATTTAAAAACAGATATGGAGACTAAGAGGGTGGGGGTGAGAGGCTGAACTCACCTACCAGCAAATCCCTTAGTGTTTTTAGTTTATAGAAAATTTAATTAAGAAGAGGAAGAACATAATAAATGTGTGTTTGTACTTCAGCCCAGAAGAAAGGATATCCTTCATTGAACCTGTATCTTCTGCTTTTTGCAAAACAGAAATTTCATGCTTTTTCTTCTTTGCTTCTCCTCCTTGAATTTCATTTCTTATTTGGGAGGATAGGATATTGGCTTCTCTAAAAACAGGGTTCAGACTTAATTAAAAAGAAAGTTCTTAAAGAATGTTAATGTTAAGTTTCAGCTAAGCCAAGTTAAGTTTACTTAACTGGAACTATTTCACAATCAGAATGGTACTTAATTAATACTAACAAACCAGGATATTACACATTCTAAAGAGGAAACTGATTTTTTGAAATCCAAACAGTTTTTGTAAGTTAACTAAGTTTTTTGGATCTTACATTGAGTCTTCAACCCATTTCAAATTAATTTTTGTGTCTTCAGTATCTTCCATCAATTCCTGTAGTTTGCAGTCTACAAATATTTCACCTTCTTTGTTAAATTCATTGCTAAGTATTATATATATATCTATATAATTAATTTTTTGATGCTAATATAAGTGTGGTTATTTTGTTTATAATATATTTTATTGTTAGTGTCTAGAAATGGAACTGATTTTTATTTATATTTTATAACCAACTTTACTGAATTCATTTATGTGATAGCCTTTTTTATTAAAAGTAAATCTGATTGTATGTTTCTTCATCCTGATTTCTACTTTTTTTGTTTCTTTCACTCATTAGCAATTATTGCAAATTGGAAAATTCCTTAGGGGGGATAAAAATTCAGTTTCTCTTTTCTCTGGCTCTTTTGGGCAATGGCCATCATTTATGAAGCAGTATCTTTTGTGAAATAAGTTGGCGCTGGGAAGTTAAGGTCCAGATGCCGTAGGTATCGATTTTGTGATACATTTAAGTTTTTCTTTCTAAAATTTTTGTGAGATTGACATTATGATGTTTCTATTTTATAGGTAAAAATCCCAAAAGAAAATGTGTAGCAATTACATGTCCTATAACAGTTGCCAAGGTGATTTGTTGCCTCATCATTATTGGGGTCCTAACTGCAATTGTGATTACACTTTCTATTGCTTTGGCAGGTAAGTTACTTGTTCTTCAATCTATACAATGTTCATTCTATCTATCTATCTATCTATCTATCTATCTATCTATCTATCTATCATCTATCTATCTATCCAATAGATATTTATTGAGTTCCATATGTACCAGGCACTGTGTGAAGTGGTTGAGATATATCAGATGAACATACTGAAAAACTGATCTCAGGATAGCAAGTAGAAAAATAGATAAAAGAGTTGAGAAAATTTATGTATTATAATTCTTTGTGATTGTCCAACTTTTAGTGAGAAAACCAATGCCGGTCTTCGAGTGCCCTGTGTATACTGCCTGTCCAGAAAGATGGATTGGGTTCGGAAGAAAGTGTTTTTATTTTTCTGAAGACATAAGGAATTGGACATACAGCCAGGCTTTCTGTGTCTCTTTAAAAGCTGATCTTGCTCGGATTGAAACTCTGGAGGAACTGGTAAGACCTGTTTTTGGATCATACTCTTTACTGAATACCTGGCTACCTGAGAAGCATAGGCTGCATAGGGTTAAAGCTGAAAGGTGAGGAAGGACCCTATTCCAGGCTGACTTGGGGGCATGGGATGCAATGTGAGTCCCTAAAATTTGTGGGAGCTGTATTCTCTGTCTGGAACCTTTGGAAACATGTTACATACATTCTCTCATCTGATCCCCATAGTTAACCTGAAAGGTTAGATGTATTGTTCTCATTGTAGAAAGAAATAAGGTAATCATATTACACTTATCATCCAAGTTGGGCCTTTTCGGGCAATGCAAGTGACAATATTACCACTATGCTAAAACAACAGGCATAACCTGGGACTATTCCAGTAAAACTGGAAGGTATGGTCACTTTAAGTAAAGTAATTTAGGGTCAGAGACACTGAGTCACTGAATCCGAGAAGTGGGGAATAGCCTCACTCCAAAGTCTAAGCTTCCGAATCGTACCAGGGTGCCACCCCCAAAGAGAAGGCTGTAGGGAAGAGAGGCTCAAGAGTAATATGAGAGAAAGAGACACACGTTTTCACTTTCTGTGTTTTATAATAGAAATTCCTAAAAAGATACAAAGGCCCTTCTGACCATTGGATTGGCCTTAGCAGAGAATCATCGCATCACATTTGGAAATGGACAGACAACACCGAATATAATGCCACGTACGTTTTGAGACTTCTTTTCCATCTACTGTGTTTCTGTGTGGTTATGTGTGTGAATTGTGTTTATGAGCCAATACATTTAATATCACGGCATGCTTACTGCACTATGAGGTAAGAAGTTTAAATCCTTTTATGCATTTCCGTTCATCAGCTGTCCCTTTGGAAAACGTATGGTGGTTTGAGTTGAAATCTTTTCCATGATGGTGGCATTCGACATAGCTCTTGCACTTTCATCCAATGATTTAAACTTTGCTAAAATCCCTATTTAGAATGTAGAGAGAATAGCTGTTGCATAGCAGGGGCTCTAAAATGCTAGAAAGCCACTAAAGAGCTAATACCCACAAGATTCTTAGGTCCACTCTTCCAGCTGCTACATCCATTCATAAAAGGAAGGTCTCCAGTGAACCTATGGGAATCTCTCCTAAAGTTTTATCACCAGAAGGAATTTAGTGTCAGTTTTTTGAATTGTGAACATTTCAAAGGGGGTATTTTAAATGTAACCATTACATTGGAGCAAATAAAATGTAGGGGCTCAATCATTTCCATCAACCAAATCTAAGCCCTTTTAGGTATTTACTCATAAGAAGGTTATTTATTTATTTATTTATTTTTTTAAACTTTGTTGGGGAACACTGTATTCTTTCAGAACCCATCAGCTTCAAGTCAAGTCATGTTTTCAAACTAGTTTTGGAGGGTGCAGCTCCCTGGCCCATGTGGAAATTGCACGGGCAACCTTGATTTTATGAGCCTTAGCTCTAATTAACTGAGCTAACCGGCCGCCCCAAGGAAGTTATTTTTATTTTATTTTATTTTTTAATTTTTTTCTTTTTTCTTTTTTTTGTTTATTTGGTTTTTTTTTTAAGCTGAGCCATCCTGCCACCTGTTGGCAGCTCAGCGGCTGCTCAGCTCGGGCTGGACTCGTACCGCTGTTGCTCAGAGCTCAAACTCTTGAGTGAGCTTTTAACCAACTGAGCCACTCAGCCGGCCCAAGGAAGTTATTTTTATTTTCGCACATTTATGAAAGAGTTCAGGAGAACGCTGAAAATAATCATCGCAGAAAACCACCGATGACAGTAGCTCATTTGGCTACCACAGCAAGGCTAAGCAACAACATAACTGAGGTTGCTGTAGATGATTGATTGTAGGGAGAAGCCCGTCAGGCCCCCTCACCTGGCTGCCCGGCAGAATGCAGTGTCTCGCTGGATACACACGATAGAATCTCGCACAGGCGCTGTCCATCACAGGGACGTTTATGTCTATATGCCTTATGTAAGCACCTGGTGTGTGCCACCTTTGTGCTCGCACAGTATACAACCTGGCCATTATGTCAGGCGGGTGGTACCCGGAATCAGTGAATAAAGTATGTCTATTCTGCCTGCGGCCCCGCTTATCTTCTTCCAGCTCCCCAAGGCGTGGGCACTCCCTGCTGGGATCCCCTCACCCTCAGACAATGATCAACCTTGATACTAAAGCTGGGACCTTGAGAGCATAAAAGGAACTAAATATAGGAATGATGTACATTACTAAAAAGCCATATTAAACACAGATTTTTCGTTTTTGCTTATATAATTAAAAAAAATAAATCTGAGTGGGGGTGCTTGGAGTACAGGCATACCTTGGAGATTTTTTGGTTGAAGACCACTGAAATATAGCAAATATCACAATAAAGCAAATATTGCAATAAAGCAAGTCACATGATTTTATGGGTTCCCTGTACATAAAAAAGTGATATTTACACTGTACTGTAGCCTATTAATTATGCATAACAGCATAATGTTTAAAAATGTACATAATAGCATTATGCCTAAAGAAACAATGTATGTATCTTAATTAAACATATGTACACTTCATATCTTTAAATATAAAGATATAATTATATAAATATAATATATAAATATAAAGGTATTTTATATTTAAAAAGGTATTTTAAATATAAACTATTTCAAATTTTTTTAAAGTTTTTTTTTTAAAGATTTTTATTGGGGAATTGGGGGATAGGAACAGCACTGGGGAATTGGGGGAAGGGAAACACACAAGTTACTGTCCTTTTGTTCTTCAGTCTAGTTGTGGAGGATGTTGATTCACTTGCCCAAGTTGGCACCATCATTGGGCTCTTTCCGGGTGAGGCAGATCAGTCGCCGGCTTCTGGACGGCCACTCACTGTGGCTGCTGGCCGCTCATGCTGGCTGCTGGCTACACTGGGTAGCCCATGGCAACCCACTGCCACAGGGGCTGAAGCCTATGCCGTCATGGCAGCCCAGCTCCAGGTTGAGTTGTTGTTCAGCATTTTATCTGTGGAGGACAGTGTCATTGGCCCTCATATGTGGGACCCTAACCGGGGCCCTCTGGCATCCCAAGCCAGTTCTTAACCATCGCACCACTCGGCCAGCTCTAAAGTGTTTTTTTTTTAATTAAAAAAATTTTGTTTTAATTTTAAATTTTAATTTTAAATTTAATTTTATTTAAAATTAAATAAACAAATGGAGAGATGTATGTCCCTTACTTTACTTGACAATGTAGAGGCCATTGTAGGATTATTAATTGTCCTAATTTCAATATTGTTATGTCCCAAGGAATAGGGAGACCTGATGAGAGGGAGACAGACAAGGGAATGGTGGTCGGTGGAGCAGTCAGAACACACACAACATTTATCAGAGAAGTTCTCCATCTCATTTGGGCTCAGATTTTTGGTGCACTGAAACAGTTGTAATAGTAACATCAAAGATCACTGATCATAGATCACTATAAAAAATATAATAACACTGAGAAAACTTGAGATATTGTGAGAATTAACAAAATGTGGCACAGAGACACTAAGTGAGCAAACGCTTATTGAAAAAATGGCACTGATAGACTTGCTTAACTCAGGGTTGACACAAACTTTGAATTTGTAAGAAATGCAATTTCTGCAAAGTGCAGTAAAGCAAAGCACAATAAAACAAGGTGTTCCTATATAGTGGAAGAATGAATATAGGTATCCAACTTACCAATTTTTAATATTTTTGTGTTTGGTTTTAGGTTTGTCATCAAAGGAGTTGGGGAATGTGCCTACCTGAATGACAATGGAGTCAGTAGTGCCAGGACCTACACAGATAGGAAATGGATTTGTAGCAAGCCAAGTGATGTCTCCATATAGCACAATGTTTCAGGGTCTTGATGGAGATGAGGTAGGTTGTCTCAAAGTATGCCACCAGCGAGGACCGTCAGTGTTTAGCTTGCTTCCATACATTAGTTATTGTAAATAATTCTGCAGAAAACATAGTGGTGCATATTTCTTTTCAAAATAGTGGCTTTGTTTTTTTGGGGTAAGTGTTTTACTCGTACAACTCAATAACAACAACAAAAAATCCAAATAAAATGAAAAGACATTTCTCCAAAGAAGACATAAAGATAATTTACAGACACATGAAAAGATGCCTAACATGACTAATTATCAGGGAAATGCAAGTTTGAACCACAGTCAGATACCACCTCACACAGGTCAGAATGACTATTATCAAAAGCCAATAAATAAAGTGTTGGTGAGGATATGGAGAGACGGGAACCCTGTGCACTCTTGGTGGCACAGCAAACTGGTGCAGCCACTATGGAAAACAGCATGGAGGTTTCTCAAAAAACTAAAAATAGATCCACCATATGACCTAGAATAGATGGTTTCTTTGTCTAAAATATATTAAAGCTGCCTGCTTTTCTCATTTAAGTCCTCTATTGCTGAGATCTCCATATATACGAATTAATTTTTTCACCTTGATGATCTGTCTTGAGTCAATGTAGCTATTAGATCAGCCAGAAGAACTTAGAAGAGTAGAGAAAAAAAATTCTATCTGACAGTCTTTATTGGTAATTTTCCAAACATTTAAGAGAGATGCATTGTAAATTGGTATATACAGTTGCTGCTCCATTGCTTGGTCTACCAAAAATATTACCAGTATGCATTCATAATATTTGTTGACAGCAAAGATGCAAACTATCATAAGGTGGTATAATACAGAGGTTTGGAAGAGAATGATTCTAAATTAAGTAGGTATTAAATGGTATTTGTTGATGTTTATATATTGAACCCAGAGTATAATCAATGTCAGTGAACTCCTCTTCTCCTATACAGATAGCCCTGTGTTAGCACACATGGGACCATAAAAATGACCATGCTATCTTGAAACCATGTAACATGATTTTAATAACCCAATAAGAAAAATTACAATTGGTTTGTGTCGTTTAAAAATTTTAACACATTCAAAATTCTCTCGTGGTCAGTTTCAAATACATAGGGACATTTAAAAAGTACTAAAAGTAATATTTATTCTGTATTCTTATTTTAAAACATTAGAAACACTGACAAAGTGTTTTTTACACTTTAATTCTTAGTGTTTATGCTTTAAATTTCAGTGTGCTAAGTAAATATTATACCTATAAACAATATTGTTTATTTTACTCTTTACTGAATTTAAAATTTTGCTTTTATCTTAGATTAAATCACAAAGTGTTAATTCCTCTAATTCTTTAAGCATTCAATAGCCAACCTCAGAATTATTTATATCCTACTGAGTTTTAGAAACAAAATGTTTTCAAAATTTGCAGGAGTAGCTACACTGTACTGATGAGTCCCAAAAAGGACAAAATAGCAATTTACAGTGTTTTTTCCTATGTAAGTTAGCTAAGATTTTTGGGTCTTACATTGAGTCTTTAATCCATTTCAATTTTTTTTTGTGTTAATATTTTTATTGGGGAATTGGGGGAGGGGAACAATGCTGGGGCATCAGGGAAGTGGAGCAGACAAGTTGTTGTCCTTTTGTTTTTCAGTCTAGTTGTGGAGGACGTTGCTTCATTGGCCCAAGTTTGCACCATCACTGCGCTCTTCCCAGATGAGGCAATCAATCGCTGGCTTCTGGACAGCCGCTCACAGCAGTCCAGCTTCAGGTTGAGCTGTTGTTCAGCATCTTAGCTGTAGAGGGCAGTGTCACAGGCCCTCATATGTGGGATCTGAACCAGGGCCTTCTGGAGTCCCAAGCCAGCTCTTAATCAGCGCGCCACTCGGCTGGCACTCAAATTAATTTTTGTGTCTTCAATACCTTCCACCAAGTCCTATAGTTTGCAATCTACAAATATTTCACCTCCTTTGTTAAATTTATTGCTAACTATTATATATATGTATATAATAATAAATTTTTTATGCTAATGTAAATGGGATTATTTTGTTTATAATATATTTTATTATATATATATATATATATCTAGTTGCAGCTATGTGTATATATATAATTTTTTTAATGCTAATGTAAGTAGGATAATTTTGTTTATAATATATTTTATTACATATTATATATTTCTGCTTGCATCTAGAAATGCAACTGATTTTTTATGTATATTTTATATCCTTCAACTTTACTGAATTCATGTATCTAATAGATTTTTTTTATTAAAGTAAACCTGGATTGTTTCTATGTTTCTTTTCTCATACTGATTTCTACTTTTTTTGTTTCTTTCTCACTCGTTAGCACTTATTGCAAATTGGAAAATTCCTTAGGGGGATAAAAGTTCAGTTTCTCTTTTCTCTGGCTCTTTTGGGCAATGGCCGTCATTTATGAAGCAGTATCTTTTGTGAAATGAGTTGGCGTTGGGAAGTTAAGGTCCAGATGCCCTTCGGTATCGATTTTATGATACATTTAAGTTTTTCTTCCTAAAATTTTCGTGAGATTGACATTATGATGTTTGTATTTTATAAGTAAAAATCCCCAAAGAAAATGTGTAGCAATTACATCTCCTAGAACAGTTGCCAAGGTGATTTGTTGCTTCATTATTGGGGTCCTAGCTGCAATTGTGCTTACACTTTCTATTGCTTTGGCAGGTAAGTTACTTGTTCTTCAAACTTTACAATGTTTGTTCTATCTATCTATCTATCTATCTATCTATCTATCTATCTATCTATCTATCATCTATCTAATAGATATTTATTGAGTTCCATTATGTACCAGGCACTGTGTGAAGTGGTTGATGTGTATCAGACAAACATACTGCAAAACTAATCTCAGGATAGCAAGTAAAAAAATACATAAAAGAGTTGAGAAAATTTATGTATTATAATTCTTTGTGATTGTCCAACTTTTAGTGAGGAAGTAATTTTATTCATTGAATTCCTTAGCTCCAGAATCTCTCTTTGGTTCTTTTTTATGATTTCTGTCTCTTGGTTAAACTAATCATTTTGTTCATATTGTTTCCTCGATTTTGCTGAATTGCTTTTCTGTGTTTTTTGGTAGCTCATTGAGTTTTCTCAAACAACCATTTTGACTTTTTTATCTGGTAAATCACAAATCTCTGTGTTTGGCTTTGGTTATTGAAGGATTACTATGGCCGTTTGCTGATGTAATTTTTGCTGGTTCTTCCTGTTTCTTGGAGTTATGCGTTACTGTGTTCACATGTGAAGTAGCAGTCATCTCCTCCAGTCTTTCCCAGCTGCTTTCAGGTGAGAGATACTTTTTTTGTTTGTCCTGCTTATATGCTGAGGCTTCCTTCAGCCTTGAATGGATGCATCTGCTCCACACTTCTTGCTCTCTTTTGGCAGAATTCTTAAGTTTATATGTCTTTTCTTGATTTTACAACACACTCGTCCAACTGTTGCTAACCTCTTTTTTTTCTTTTTTTGAAAGTGGCACTACAGCTCAAGGTTGTGGTTTCTCTCTTGCTTTTAGACTCTGGCTTGTTTTCTGCATGTTTTCCCTGTTTACCCAAGCTTGGTCTTTTCACCACTCTCAAGAGTGCCCCCAAGGTGCCAGCTGCAGAATGAGGAGAGGTGTGGGTTTGGCACTGAGGGTACTGGGGGCCCACAGGTCAGTTGAGAGGCACCTCACGTGAAATTCTCCCAGCAGCTCTTGGGTGAGCGTCCTGCTGGGGTCTGGAGGGCAGTCAGCAGATTCTGTGACTCCTTAAGGCCCTCTGATATTCTTCTCTGCCCCTTTCCCAATGTCATCCCTCCCTTGAGTCATAGAACTCTTGCTTTAATACCCTGGGTGCTGCAGAAGAGAGAGGCTTTCTTTAGCAGTGTCCCGTACAGCTGGAGAAGCCAGGTAGTCACTCATCACTCTCTGTTTTCCCTATAGGAGGGATCCCAGGTCTCCTTTTCCTCTAAGCTTTGCTGCCTTGGGAGAGGGTGGGTATTACTCTCACCCACTCCAATGCATCAGACTCCTTTTCTTTTCTCCAGTGGAATGCTGAAACTTCTCCTCCAGAAACCTGAACTTCTATAAAAGTTCTTTTGTTCATGGGTAACTAACTGCCCAAGTCAGCATTTCTCAGCCTAAAGGAGTTGGAAATGGTTCCCAAGTCAGCGTTTCTCAGCCAAAAGGGGTTGGAAATGGTTCCCAAGTTCCCAAGTTCCAAGCCATACTGGGGTCTGCCTACCTATTGCCTGATGCACAGGTGAGTGAGATGCCCCCCCATGTCCTTTGGCTCATGGTACTGGATACCATAGCACCCACAGAGACACTTATGTTCACGTATAGATGCCAAATTTCAGAGGATAAAAGAGGACAAAAATGAAGGACGTCTTATGCCACCATGATGCTGATGTCCTCCTGTAACTTTTAGAATTTAAATTAACTTAATTTTATATTTGTTTGTAAAAAAAAATCTATCTAATGAATTTGTACCTTTCTCAGTTGAAGAGCTTATCCACATTTATATTTCTTAGGTCAGTATTTTATTTTTTTTTAAGATTTTTTTTTATTGGGGAATTGGGGGGATGGGAACAGTGCTGGGGAATTGGGGGAAGGGAAACAGACAAGTTGCTGTTGTTTTGTTCTTCAGTCTAG
>NW_017732671.1:89322-103232 GCF_001890085.2 Hipposideros armiger | reverse complement strand
ACATTTGCATGAGAATGGGTGTTAGAACTTGGCTTACTCACTGTTTTCCTCAGACAGTGTAGACATTTAACTTTTGTTTTTAGCAATTGATGTGACTGTGGCAAAGTCTAAGGTAAGGTTTATATTCCCCCTTGTAAGCAACATAGTTTTAATTTCTACTGAAAAATAACAAACTTCACCAGGATGTGCTTTACTTTTTGTCTGTAATGCTTATATTTAGTTGTTCTCTTATTTCAACAAGTTTTCTTCTATTAATGCTTAATTTTTACTATTGAGCTCCAGTCTTCAGGAATACCAATTTTGTGCATGTAAGCACTCCTCATTCTTTCTTTCTTAAAAATCAACTTTTTAATTGCTTTGACTTGGTTGGCAGAGACAGTTTGGCATCGTGATATTTCTAAAATAGTTTTTCTTTCTTTAAGAATATCAGAGAACATTGTTTTCTTTCTGATAAGAATATCAGAAGTGTTTTTCACCTTCTTTTTTTGTGCCAAGTGCTGCCAATATATATATATTTTTTAAGCTGAGCCGTCCTGCCACCTGTTGGCAGCTCAGTGGCTGCTCAGCTCAGGCTGGGAATTGAACCACTGTTTCTCAGAGCTCAAACTCTTGAGCGATCTCTTAACCAACTGAGACACTCGGCCGGCCCTAGCCAATACTTTTAATCTCCTTAAATGTCTTGTCCTTTTAATTTCCTTTGTTGTAGGAGTTCTTTTTCAGTCTAGGTTGTCCGTAATTTCTTAAAGTATGAAGTATTGATATAAAATTATCTTTTTTCTCCTGAAACATTTATTCTAATAGAAATTCTTCAACTGCTTTTGGGTTCTTTGAGGCTAATTTTGATGGGAATGGCAGTAAAACAGTGTGAGGGGAGTGTCTATGTATCAGTCCCTTGTAAGTTATTCTGGACGTTAGTCATTGTATGTGGGAACAGCTTTCCAAGCTAGTCATTTATTCAAAGGTAGTTTTGGAAGGAAAGGAATATATGGATGAGCCAGGAATTTTTTTTTTTTTAAAGATTTTATTGGGGAATTGAGGGAGGGGGAAAAGACAAATTGCTGTTTTTGTTCTTCAGTCTAGTTGTGGAGGATGTTGCTTCACTGGCCTATGTTGGTATTATCATTGCGCTCTTCCCGGGCAAGGCAGATCGGTCGCCGGCCTCTGGACAGCCGCTCATGATAGCTCTTGGCAGCTCACACTGCCTGCCAGCCACTCATGCTTGCTGCCGGCTACACACAATAACTTATGAGCCAGGAATTTTCAATTGTATACCAGGTGTAATATGATACTGTTGAAGGATTTTAAGGAACAAGTCAACTATATATGCACACATTAAGAATGAAAGTAGAATCTGTGTGAAATATAAATGAAGAAATTATACAAATATGATACCATTTTCAAACCACCGATAAGAAGAAAAATCTATTGTCTGTCTCTAAACACCCATGTAGAAATCCTTAACGTCAGCTGACTTTCAGAATAGACTTTTCTGATGGCATTCAAACTGTCTCCACCTCTGGACCCCTATGAATTCTTTAACTCTTTTTTGTTTTTTTTGTTTTTTATACTTTTAAATTGGAGAATTGGGGGAGGGGAACAGTATTTGGGAATTGGGGAGGGGGACCAGCCAAGTTGTTGTTCTTCAGTCTTAGTTGTGGAGGGCGCTAGTTGCCATATGGCTGCCTGTTGGCAACTGGTGACCTTTAAGCTCAAGGTGCTGTGTTACAATCTTAGTTGCGGGTGGGCATAGCCACCATCCCATGCAAGAGTTGAATCAGCAGCCTTTTTGTTAAGAGCGCATGCTCTAGCCACTGAGCCATCCAGGTGGCAGCTCAGCCCAAGGTGCCAAGTTTAGTCTTAGTGGCAGGTGGGCTCAGCCCACCACCGAACAGGCAGTCTTGTTAGGAGAATGTGCTCTCACCAGCTGAGCCATCCTGCCACCTGTTGGCAGCTCAGCGGCAGCTTAGCTTGGGCGCAGCGTCACTGGCACATATGGGAATCGAACCGGTGGCCCTGTTGCTCAGAGCTCACGCTCTTAAGTTAACTCTTAACCGGCTGAACCACTCAGCCGGCCCTCTTTAACTCTTAATATGTCATTTATTGTGAAAGTATTTTAAGTATTAATAATAACACCATTCTAATTTGGAAACGTTAAAGTCTTGCTGAGTATTACCTACATTTAATCCTTCCCTAACCACACTGCATTTTTCCTTTTATTCTGTTTGTTGATTCAATTTTGATGGTATATTGGTTTGATTGCTGTTTAACAAATTACCTCCAAAACTTTGCAACCTAAAACAACAAGCATTTATTGTATCTCGCTCTCTGTAGATCAGGAATCTGGGTACAACTTAGCTGGGTGCTCTGACTCAAGGTTTCTCAATGAAGGTGCAGGCCACAGCTGCAGTCATTTCAAAGCTCAGCGGGAGGAGGGTCTACTTCCAACCTCGCTCACAGGGCTGTTAGTTGGCCTCCGGTTCTTTATGGCTGTTGGCTGAAGATATCAGTTATTTAACACACAGGCCGCTCCATAGGGTTCCAAAAAATAAAGCATGGGAGACTTCATGCAAGAGAGAATTCATGTTTTTGTAATCTAATTCAAAAGTGGTACATTATTTTGCTATATTATATTCATTAGAAGTTAGTCACAAGCCCACACTCAAGCAGAGAGTATTCCACTAGCACATGAACATGAAGAGGCAAGGCCATGGCTGGCCATCAAAGAGGCTGTCTACCATAGTTCACCCTCTGACCTGCCATAATTCATCTCTCTTTACATGAAAAATACATGGACCCACCCAAGGTGCCCAAATGTCTTCTTGCATTAAAACATCAGCTCAAAGTGTTAAATCTTATCAAATGAATCAGGATCATATGTGGATGTTTCCTTGGATGTAGCTCTTTGAGTACTGTTTCTCTAGATATGTAGATCTGAGAAATTAGAGACAAGTTATCTGTTCCACGCACACTCACCACACAATGTGTGATACTAGATAATCACAGTAGACATTCTTGTTCAAAATGGGGGAAAGTGGTAGATACAGAGGAGGGAGTGGTCCATAACAGTGCCAACATCCAGCCGGGCAAACTTTCATTATTTGATTATGTATCAAGACATGAGAATTATAATTTTTTTTCATATTTCAAGTTTTTATTTTATTCAAAAGTTAAAGCTAAATTTATTCCCCAAAACAATATGTGTATTTTCAGAAAAGGACATACAAATGAAATCATAATTTAGGCTGGTCTCAACATTTTTATACTCATAAAATGTCATTAGTGGTAAAAAACATGTATAAATATATATATATATATATATATATATATATATATATATTGGACTTCCATTAATTACAAGAAAGTTAATGTAAATTTTCAAGTAGACTCATATAAAATCTCTTTTGTTATGCATATTAAATTTATTATAGTGGCTTTAGTGACTTTAGATTTCCTGAATCATATCTACTTTAAAATATCGCTAGTGATATCTTTGAGTTTTTTTGTTTTGTTTCATTTTTTGTATTTTCTTTTTCTTTTTTTTTTTTTTGGCTTGGAGATCTTTTATGTGAATAATGCCCTTTAAAAATGTTATAAATGAAACTATGATAGTTTTATTTTCATTTTCAATTTTACTTCAGAGCCACATGTATGTACCCAAAGAGCCGCATGTGGCTCACAAGCCGCAGTTTGCCGACTCCTGCCCTTGAGTAGCAGCTCCTAGAGCATTATGGATTGAATTGTATCCCCAAGACGATATGTTGAAATCCTAACCTCAGGACCTCAGAATATGATCTCATTCAGGAATGGGGTCAATGTAGGTATAATAAATTAAAATGAAGTGATATGGGAGTAGGGCAGGCCCTTCATCCAATATGCCTGGTGTCCTTGTAAAAGGGACACTGACACAGTAACAGTGGGAAGAAACCCTGTGATGACAGAGTATAGAGCTATGCAGGTACAAGTCAAGGAACGCCAAGGATGCTTGACGACAGCAGAGCAATGAGAAAAGCACAGAACAGGTTCTCCCCTAGAGGCTTTAATAGAGCATGTTCTTGCCCACAGCTTGATTTCAGAATTTTAGCCTCCAGAACTGTGACAAAATCGATCTCTGTTGTTTCAAGCCATCCAGTTTATTATAGCAGCCCTAAGAAACAGAAAAGGGAGGGAGGGAGAGAAAGACAGAGAGAGAGAGGGAGGGAAGGAGGGAAGGAGCGAGGGAGGGAGGGAGGGAGAGAGAGAGAGTAGAATTTGCAAAATTAACTATTATCTACTTTCATAATCAGAATAATCTTCAACATTGACCTAAAAACTCCCTTTATCAGTCAGAACAGCCTAAACTGCTGTGACTGTGGCTTCTTAGACCTTAAAATCATGCTATGTTGGGACATTTTTCACATCAGGTCATACTCATTATGCCTTCAATACAAATACTGTTAGAATTTTTTCACGTAAACCACATGAGAGTTTTTGAACATGAGAAATAAATGTTGTCTTGGTTGAGATGCTTAACTCTTTGATAAGTAAGCAATATAAGCTAGCAGCTTATATTGTGAAACCTAGCAGCAACTAATAAGTCCCAAATTCTAATATTTATTTTTTTTCTGATGCTTCATGTCCATTAAAAGTTATCTGGTGTTTCTGCATTGCATCTACTTCATTCCAGGAACCAGAGGCACAGGGAAGTTACCACCTCCCAGATACACCAGAGGCAGGAGGGAAGTTCTCAGATCAGCTAACCACCCCTCCTAACCTAACTCAACAAGGGTTCTGTTCCCCAGTTACTATGTGAGTGGGTGTTTTTGTCACACCATCACAAAATACTGGTACACCAGGTGGTTGTCCTACAATTAAGCTCAGTTCTGACACTACCTGGAGATAGGCTCAGATTCCACAGGTTAGGGGCTCAGTGCTACAAGGCTGCCTTTCCCCTCTACTTCAGGTGCCAGTCACAAGTTTAGGTAGTCATCTGCGTTTCTGATGCACCAGCTGTAGATTGGGAGTTCCAACTACCTCCTCTCAGCTTTGATGAATTTGCTAGAGAAGCTTAGAGAAACGTTTACTTACTACATTACCAGCTTATTATAAAAAGACATAACTCAGGAACAGCCAGATAGAAAAGATGCCTAGGGAAAAGGCACAGATCTTCCATGCCTTTTCTGCTCTTTCCAAAATTCCACAGGTTCAGCAATCTGGAAGTTCTTCAAACTTTGTTCTCTGGGGTTTTTATGGAGACTTCATTACAGAACCATGACTGATCAAGTATTGGCCATTGGTGATTGATTCAGCCTCCAGCCCTTCTTCCCTTCCCAGAGGATAGGGTCGGACTGAAAGTTCTAATCCTGGGACCGGCCGAATGGCTCAGTTGGTTAAGTGCACAAGCTCTGAGCAACACGGTCACCGGTTCGATTCCCACATGGGCCAGTGAGCTGCACCCGAGCTGAGCTGCCAACAGGTGGCAGGATGGCTCAGCTGGTGAGAACACTTGCTCCTAACAATAAGGTCGCTGGTTTAACTACTGCAAGGGATAGTGGGCTGCGCCTTCTCTGCCCCCACTGCCAACTAAGATTGAATGATTGAACACGACACCTTGAGCTAACCGGCTGCGAGTTGCCCACGGGCAGCTGGATAGCGACTGGACTTGGAGCTGAACTAACTGCATCTTTCACAACTAAGATTGAAGGACAACATTTTGGCTGTTCCCCTTCCCCAATTCCCCAACACTGTTCTCTTCCCCCAATTCCCCAATGGGGGGGGGGAAGTTCTATCCTCTAATCACATGGATGGTTCCTCTGGCAACCAAACCTCATCTTAAGTTACCAAAGCACTATTCAGAAGGCACCTCATTAACATAACAAAAGATATCTTTATTGCTCTTCACTTAGGAAATTCCAAGGGTTTAGGAGCTCTGTGCCAGAAATGGGTAAAAAATATCAAATATATATTTTTTATAAATCACAATGTTGCACTCCACCTCATCGTCTATGAACATGGGCCCTGATAGCAGGACAAATATAAAGGTCAAAAGATACTGGCACATTGCTAGAATCCCATTCAGTCATTAATAAGCATGTAGTCCATCATCATATCCTATGAAAACGTCTCCCGGGGTGAGGCTACTCAGGCACACAGGAGCAGGCTTGTCAGGTTCCAGAGGCAGGAGTGGTGCTGAAGCTGGGCCCAGTTGGGACCCCCACAGGAGAGGCCTTGCTGCATCCCTGGCCTCACCTTTTCTTGATCTTTAGCTTAGTAA
Organism: Hipposideros armiger; assembly: GCF_001890085.2. NCBI lineage: Eukaryota > Metazoa > Chordata > Mammalia > Chiroptera > Hipposideridae > Hipposideros > Hipposideros armiger. Next base: position 96,982 of record NW_017732671.1, on the reverse strand, counting down.
TAGGTTATCCCCCTTGAGCTCGGAATGTCCCCTGTCCCAGTTCTCTGCTTTAGAAAATTACCCTGGAAATTATGAGTAATACCCTTAGGCTTGATATATTGGAAATCAGCGAGACAAACAGAAGACGCCTTAGTCAGGGGCCCAAATTGGGAGTCTTTATTCCAGAAGCTGGGGACCGCAAGAGGACTCATGTCTCTCCAAACCTCACGGCCCCCAGTGAGCTCAGGGATCTGCTTATAAGGGCAAAAACCACATCCTGCTCGGAAGTGGGAGGGGAGCTGTGCTTACCCAAGCGACAAACCGCAGAGTTGAGATAGCTGGGGGTGGTTATTTCTTGGAACTTAATAGTTCAAACCACCACCGGTGCTCAGTGGAAAATTTTGCAACCTGAGGCCCTGTGGGTGGCAGAAAATGGAGGGCAGAAGGCAAGATGGAGTTGGTCTTGCCAGGGGCCGCTGTTCAGGCTTACTGCTCACAATCTGTAAGGTCTAGCGTTCTGTCCAGGCTACTCCCATCATGGTTCCTGGGTTGCCGATGACACCAGAGAGCCATGTTGCCAGAGGGAAGGCTCCATGGGGACCCCTGAACCATCATGTCACTTCGGGAGAAATGGCCAGGTTTTCCCTTAATACCATAAACTGGTCTGAGAATGTTAAGGCAGTTTTTGGGGGTGTTAACCCGCCGCCTTCTCAGACCACCGGTGCTCTGACAATAAATGCTTATCCTATGGCCCACACTCCTGTGTCAGCACAGGAAGCACGAGCCCTGGACTCACTTGCCTTCCGGTTTCAGTGTCAGCAATAAACGACTTCTTTTCAAACACCCGGTATAATGGAGCTAAGAGATACATCATCTCTTGCTCTGAGCCTCTTTCAAGGTGTTAGTGTAATATTCAGGTTCTCTTACTACATAACCAATTTATTTATTCCTTTACCCATATCTACTGTTTTTCCGTCTCTCCACTTACATCTAAACTTTTCCACTTTTGGAAGAGACATTAATTAGGTTTGGCCACTGTGCTGGTCTGGATCGCTGGCAGCAACGCTGGTCTAGCAAGGGCCTCCCCTTCAATTCACTTCTACTCAGCTAAGGTCAAGTTACACAGAGGCAGAACGAATGGGCTATCTTTACACCAGGCAATATAGCTGCATTCCCAGTTGGTTCCAAATTCTCCAGATGGGGTGATGCAATCCTGCCCCATCTGGTCCTAAGGATTCTGATACAAAGGTTAAGAACACAGTGACAGCTCTTGCTTAGGAACCATCCTTGCTTCCAGCCCTTGTAGTTGCAGCAGCCCTGGTCCTATGATTACTGCATCAAGTAAGAGGGAAAAAAAACCCAAAACAACAGAGGTGATGTGGTGAAGACAGAACACCAGCACCTTCCCACCACCCCACCACCCACTCCCTTTCTCAGGTCCACCAGAAAAACAGAGATAAATGATTGTAGTGAGGACACTCCTTTAGGCTCACTCATGGTCATATTGAGTGTAAGCACGAACTCCTGAAGGTTTGTAAGTCAGCCCTTCATGCCTTTATCTCCCCCCATTTTAGACAACCAATGTTTCAATTGCCCATCCAATTCTCTATCAAAAATATAATTCTGAGCAGGATATCTTTCTGTCCATTGTTGCACATATGGGTTGTAAAGTGTGTTCCTTGATCTGAAGAAATGATTGTTGCTGTCCAAATTGCTGCAGTATCTTCTATTTTGTTCCTAATACTCTAATGTATAGGAAAAACCTAATCTTTTCCTTTCGATGTGGGGAAAAATCCAGTTCTTCTGTACTATGTGTTTCTTTCCTGTATGTATGTCACACATAACACTTCAGTTCTCACCATCTGGTCACCAATGTGTGGAGGTTTTTCACCTTGCCCAGCAATTCTCTGTCACAGGTTATAGACTCAGTCCCACAAGGCCGCCCCCTCCTACACTCACACACACGCTGAGAGCACAGTTGCAGGCCCCGCTTATATCACTCGTGCTTCTATCACCAGTGACCAACTGGCTAAAGAGCAGAGGTTCCAACTACGCCCTCTTTGGGTTTACTTAATAGGTTCAGTTGCTAGTTGGCTCACAGAACTCAGGAAAACACTTATGTTTACCAGTTTATTAAATCATGTGATAAGGGATACAGATGAGCAGCTAGGTGAAGAGGCACGTAGGGCGAGGACATTCTGTTCATAGCTTAGGTTTCCACTGCCTTTGTTCTTCACCATGTGGCCACATCACTGGCCACTGCTCATGTCAGTAAAAAGCAAACATAGGGGTTTTTACCACTGTTCACTGCTTCCGTCACTGCTAGGCAACAGCATGTAATTCCGTCCACCGGGCTGATTTGTTTTTACCTTCTTCAATTGAAGTGATGGCCTTTCAAACAAGGTGTTAGCCATTCATGGTGGAGCTCCTGTCCAGAAGCCAAGCAGCTCTTTGCTGGTCAGTCAAGAGCAGTTTACAGGGCACTGTCCAGGTGAGAGGAGAGCCCAGCAGCTCCTCACACAGTTTCAGAGTCAGTCCTAGAGGAAAGCGGCTCCCTGGTCATGAGTACATCCTCCTTGCTTTTCCCCGGCAGCATAATCTTGTATAAACCATTTACATTTTTCTATGAAACTCTTGTGGGCTCTGCCATCCCCTTTAAAGCATTTCTCTGACATAACACTAGACATATGGGTATTTTGTTTTAAGATAATTTTATGTCCTTGGGGTAGCTTTAATTAACATCCAATAGTGAGGTAGTAAATACTCCTCGAATGGAAACTCTCTACTTTAAAGGCCCAGTGGTTTTCGCAGGGAGACATTCACAGGCTCTTGCCATAAACCCCAGTCTATACCCCATATAGGGTGATCACACAGATAACTTGTCCCTACCAGCTCTCCAGCTTCTATTTTACATTGTGTGGGCTCAAGCAATACCACTCATTCCCGTTTGGCATGTCCAATTAATATTGCTAGAAGGAAGACTCATGTGATTCCTGCTTTATAATACTGGGTAGGGTAAATGTTCCCCAGTCAGATACGATGTCCATCAGCATGATGCAAAACAGGTAAAGAAAAAAAACCCACAACCGCTTTACAGAAAGCCTGGTCAAACATACTAATTCTCCAATACTCTGTGCCAGAAATGGAGATGAAGACCAAGTATGTATTTCTTACTATAAATCACAATACCACACCTATTTCCTAAAAAAAAAACAACTCCTCCAGATCAGGGAAGTCACTTCCCAGATGTGTCTCACTCACATTCAAAGCCACTCAGTTGTTCTCTTCCCCTTACCCCAGTGCCAGGCTCAGAAGAAGAGGCGCTTCAGGAAGTATAATTTGACTTTGATGAAGTCTGTGTAGTGATTCTTAAATTTGTTCCAGTCAAGTGTTCTGCATCTTTTCTGGTGCCTGAGCTTTGCATGAGTAGGTGGGATTAGGGGAGGGTCAATGTGACCTGAAAACCCAAGCTGCTTGCTCCTGGAGGTAGGCTCTCCCCTTTATCCTGGCTGGCACCCCCTTCCTGACCCAAAGCAAACTCCCTGATCGCTGCCCTCCCCACCTCCTGCTCTGGGAGGGGTCTCTCCTAAGAACTGGAGGAACCTGTCCCTCTTACTAACCTGGCAGTGAGCATTTCTGACTGCATGCCAGGGCTGGAAGTTGCTGGAAGGTTCCACCAACAGCAGCATATGCCTAGTATGGGAGATTATTAGATACAGAACCTGGGGTCCCACCCCAGACCTAGTAAACTCCAAACTGCACTTTAACAGGATCTCCAGATGTTTCATAGGTGCGTTAAAGGTTTAGAACCACTTCTGTAAAGATTACAGCCCCCTGATCGGTTATTTCCACGTTTTCATTCCAATGTCCAGTGTCTGCCTGTGTGTGTTGGGGGGCAGGGTGGGGTGGGGTCAGAGGAGACAAACATTGGTGCTGCTCATTGAGTTTACATTGGGTGTTTGTCTGCACATTTGAAAGGAAGTATTTTGTACATAAAGAAATGGAGTAGTGATGGTTAGAGTGAAACTTTTCTTGCAGCTGCTCCAAAAGCCGATGTGCTTTTTTATGTCTGAGTTAGTTCATGAACAGTTCTCACCAGAGGGCTCCTGTAATGCCTTTTTAGTCCTTTAAAACTTTGTATACTGAGGCCAGGAGTTCAAGTTATCAGTAAAATGCTTAAATCCACATTTCATTTTATGGACGGAAAAGGGGCCACACATTAACGTGACAAGCTCAGAGGAGACTGAAAATAAGCACATAAGATGTCCTGAGCATAAAAGAGTTTTCATAACTAAGTGGGCCATGGTGGGAAGTCACATCTTTAGCTTCCTTCATATAGTTAATCTGTGCCATTCATTTCAGTGGGCCAGTCTGTTGTCTTTTTGCACCTAAGATAACATCTTTGGAATGTCAGTAATCCTTTTTCAGGAACAGAGCTGGAAACTGCAAAATTCCTTATGATTATCATCTCTATGTGCTGTGAAAGGCAAACTGCTAACTATCCTGCACCCACCTATGTAGAAGTACCTGTCTCTCCAGTTTACTTTTATCCAATCCCAGAGATTTCCCTGCTTTGCCTTCTCCCACCTAGTTAGTCTATCACCAATGGATTTCATGTTACCTTCCTCCTTTGATTTTATGTATAAAATAAGATTCAAAACTGCCATTTCCAAGAGCACTTTTTCAACCCAGTGAGATTTTGCTTCCCGACAATTGTCGTCAGTTTGGCTCAAATAAACTCTTTTATTTTCTCTTAGGCTGGATGTTTTTCTTCGACAATTTGATGCATCAAGACCTGTGTTATCTACGTATTATTTTCATGACTTTATAGGTAAGTAAAGAGCAAGGCTGCACTTTTGTTTCCTAACTCCAAAACCCAGGCTTTTTTTGTAACCTACAGTGCTACTTGTTGTTGTTACTATACTACAAATACCAAGTCCTATGGAGAAAGAATTAAAACAGTTGGCCTACCTCACAGTTTTGCCTGAGGCTAGCCATGGTACTTAAAAAGATAGCTCTTCTCCTGGTTAAGTACTCTAGCTCCATTGGAGGATTGGAACATTCTTTATTGGATGGTTTTGCTGGAGTATTTTAACTGCTTACAACACAAAATGTAATCGATATTGTTTAGACTTTGAAAAGTTAAAATATTGTTAGGTCTTCTGCTAGAACGTTAGAGGGTGAGTGGATACCAGGGTACCTCTGAACGAGATGTGCAAATGTATAAGATAACTTGGACAGCCTTACTGCTTCCTTCAGATTGTATAAATTTAGGACAGGTTTCTTCCTGACTATAGGTCCCTGATGTTTCAGATAGGAGCCTAGTTTCCCTAAATGCCAATCAGTTGTTATTGTTTCGCTGTTAAACTATGTCATCTTTTAATATGTATATGTTATATATACATATGTATGTTTTATTAATTTGAGACAGTTTTAAGCTTATGGAAAAAGTAGAGTTCACCTTTTTCTTCTTTCTTCCACACAATTTCCCCTATTATTAACATCTTGCTTTACTGCAGTACATTTTGCTAAAACTGACGAACAACTATTGCTACATTAACGAAAGTCCTGCTTTTTGCTATCACCACCTGCTGAAACTTCTAAATAATTTCAGAGATTAAAATAGTGCACTGTGGGAAAAACTGTGATCTAAGACCGACTTCTGTAGTTCCTTCTTTGTTTTCACAGTATCTGTATATAGCAGCATTTAGCTGCTGCAGCTGGACAAATCTCACAGTGAGCAGATCCCCAGCTTTAAAATGGGATGACTCCAACAGAGTCCAAGAACGGGTGATGGAGACAGGCTCAACTGCAAAGAGACAGAGCCCTGTCCACATCTTTGGTAGACCAGAGTGACTCCCAGGGTGACTCCCAGGCTGTGGAGTGCTCAGCAGAACCTTTCCCTGATGCCTGGAAGAGACAGTTTGGGAGATGGGGCTGAGAGCAGGACTCTGCTTGGTTCTCTCAAGCTCTGGCTGAACCCCAAAGGATCAGGGCTAGCTGTTTTTTCAGTCTGGGGAGGTTAAGTGTCAGGCTGCAAATGAAAAGGAAGCCACAACCACACCTACCACCTCCTGTTTACAAGTATTTGGTTTCGTTTCAACCCCCACTCCCAGCTGAATACCAGGAAACAGAACTGAAAGCCAAAAGCAGAGGAGGGGGAGCAGCGGTGGTCACTCAGGCCTTGTTGCAGCCTGGTCCCCCATGCCGGCTGCAGGAGCCTCCTTCCCTTTGGGGCTGCGGTGTCCCATGAAACCTCCCCCAGAGATTGCGGCCAGAAACCCGCGGAGATGTGGGACAGCGTGGGTGTGGAGATGAGGGTAAGTGTGCCAGGAGGACTCCAGAGCCTGGAGGCGCCTGAGGCCAAGGGCCTGGGGGAGGAAATGAGCGTTCTGCATCTCTCGGCCTTTTCATTTGAGCTCCTAGTTACAGCAAAGGAGGAACCATCACCATCAGAGCCAAAAAAAACAGGGAAGAGGTGACTTCTCAGGGACTTGCCCAGGGTATGATCTTGCCAGGGACTTCCCAGCAGCCTGAGCATGTGCCCGGGCCAGGCCATTGCGGAATCTGACCAGATGCCTCCCAGAGCCCCTGACTTGCGCCCTTCAGCACAGTTTCAGAACTTTAGTGGGGGTGAGGAGAGTGGGGGATTACCCAGGACCCCTCGCCCCACGGGTCTGGGGTTTAAGAATTCTGGAAAGGCTGCCCCAGGGAAAGGGGTTTCCCTAGTGTTCTAGTTCAGGGTCCCTCCCTCTTTTGTATCTCAGCCCCCTCACCTCTCAACCTCTTTGCCTTGTCTGGGGTGAGAATCTGTAAATGCTGGGCCCTCAAAAAGCATTGGAATTTTAATTGGAAGGCAGAGATCCATTTGGAACTGGCCTGAGCCCTCCTTTGTGTGTGTGTGTGTGCCTGGAACACAAATGCTCTAATTTGGGGGGTGAGCCTTGTGTTTAAACTGGGTCTGACGATCCTCAAGTTCTCTGAGGCTGAGGAGGGGTGTGTTTTAAAAAATAACCTGTTTTTTTTTCTAGGTGTCATAGTAGCTAGGTTAGTGCCACGGTTTTCAGAACATATTTCTCTTTGTTATAGTTTTCATGGTGTTAACCAAACTCAGGTTCAGTGCCGCTTGTGCACGGAAGAGCCCAGAACACGAGAGTGACAAGGGTTGGTGAGGAGAAAAGCCCCTTTATTCTAGATGCCAGCAGCTAAAGAAGATGGCAGACATTTCTAAAACACCACCTTTCCTGAGGCCAACTGATTCAGAGGCTTTAAAGGCAGGTAAAGGGGAAAGAACAAAGGAAAGCAGGCCTCAAGGCTAATAGTTGAGAAGTCTCCTCCTGGGGTCTTCTGAGGCCATTAGCCACTGAGATGGCTCGTAGTCAGTAGCCATCTGTGAAACACTGCTAGGGGTTGTGATCTTGGGCCCTCACATCCCCTGAGGATTAAAGAAGCTGCTCTTTTCAGGATAAGATGTTTGTTAATTAATAAGGTCTGGGTAGTTTTGAAAAAGGGAACAAACAGTGTTTTCAGTTAATCAGTGGGAGGAGAAACAAAGAGAAAGCATGACTATCAGGATGGATCAAACTGCAAACAAACTAAGTCTAACCATCTTGCTGGCTAGATAATGAGCTGTGTGGTGAGTCAAATGCAAACCAGCTTAAGTCTAATTGCATTATTGATT
>NW_017732671.1:80865-85112 GCF_001890085.2 Hipposideros armiger | reverse complement strand
AACAGACAAGTTGCTGTCCTTTTGTTCTTCAGTCTAGTTGTGGAGGATGTTGCTTCACTGGCCCAAGTTGGCACCATCATTGCGCTCTTCCTGGGGGATGTAGATCAGACGCCGGCTTCTGGGACGGCTGCACACAGCGGCTGCTGGCTGTTGGCTACACACGGTAGCCCATAGCAACCCACTGCAGCAGGGGCTGCAGCCTACGCTGTCGCCTGCCAACTCATGGCCACCCAGCTCCAGGATGAGCTGTTGTTCAGCATCTTAGCTGTAGAGGGCAGTGTCACTGGCCCTCATATGTGGGATCCGAACCGGGGCCCTCTGGCGTCCCAAGCCATCTCATAATCAACGCACCACTCGGCCAGCCCTCAAATTAATTTTTGTGTCTTCAATACCTTCCACCAATTCCTATAGTTTGCAGTCTACAAATATTTCACCTCTTTTGTTAAATTTATTGCTAAGTATTATATATATGTATATATATAATTAATTTTTTGATGCTACTGTAAGGCAGATTATTTTGTTTATAATATATTTTATTACATATTATATATAGTTGCATCTATGTATATATAATAAATTTTTTTATGCTAATATAAGTGGGATTATTTTTTTTGTAATATATTTTATTATATATTATATATATATATATACATATATCTTGTTGCATCTAGAAATGCAACTGATTTTTTATGTATATTTTATATCCTTCAACTTTACTGAGTTCATTTATCTAATAGCTTTATTTATTAAAGTAAAATTGGATTATTTGTATGTTTCTTTCTTCATCCTGATTTCTTCTTTTTTTGTTTCTTTCTCACTCATTAGCAATTATTCCAAATTGGAAAATTCCTTAGGGAGAAAAAAAATTCAGTTTCTCTTTTCTCTGGCTCTTTTGGGCAATGGCTGTCATTTATGAAGCAGTATCTTTTGTGAAATGAGTTGGTGCTGGGAAGTTAAGGTACAGATGCCCTTAGGTATCGATTTTGTGATACATTTAAGTTTTTCTTTCTAAAATTTTCGTGAGATTGACATGATGTTTCTATTTTATAGGTAAAAATCTCCAAAGAAAATGTGAAGCAATTACATCTCGTAGAACAGATGCCAAGGTGATTTATTGCCTCATCATTATTGGGGTCCTAGTTGCAATTGTGATTACACTTCCTATTGCTTTGGCAGGTAAGTTACTTGTTCTTCAAACTTTACAATGTTCATTCTATCTATCTATCTATCTATCTATCTATCTATCTATCTATCTATCTAATAGATATTTATTGAGTTCCATTATGTACCAGGCACTGTATGAAGTGGTTGAGGTATATCAGATGAACATACTGAAAAACTGATCTCAGGATAACAAGTAGAAAAATAGATAAAAGAGTTTAGAAAATTTATGTATTATAATTCTTTGTGATTGTCCAACTTTTAGTGAGAGAGCCAATGCCGGTCTTCAAGTGCCCTGTGTATACTGCCTGCCCAGAAAGATGGATTGGGTTGGGAAGAAAGTGTTTTTATTTTTCTGAAGACATAAGGAATTGGACATACAGCCAGGCTTTCTGTGTCTCTTTAAAAGCTGATCTTGCTCGGATTGAAACTCTGGAGGAACTGGTAAGACCTGTTTTTGGATCATACTCTTTACTGAATACCTGGCTACCTGAGAAGCGTAGGCTGCATAGGGTTAAAGCAGAAAGGTGAGGAAGGACCCTATTCCAGGCTGACTTGGGGGCATGGGATGCAATGTGAGTGCCTAATATTTGTTGGAGCTGTATTCTCTGTCTGGAACCCTTGGAAACATGTTACATACATTCTCTCATCTGATCCCCATAGTTAACCTGAAAGATTAGATGTATTGTTCTCATTGTAGAAAGAAATAAGGTAATCATATTACACTTATCATCCAAGTTGGGCCTTTTCGGGCAATGCAAGTGACAATATTACCACTATGCTAAAACAACAGGCATAACCTGGGACTATTCCAGTAAAACTGGAAGGTATGGTCACTTTAAGTAAAGTAATTTAGGGTCAGAGACATTGAGTCACTGAATCCGAGAAGTGGGGAATAGCCTCACTCCAAAGTCTAAGCTTCCAAATCGTACCAGGGTGCCACCCCCAAAGAGAAGGCTGTAGGGAAGAGAGGCTCAAGAGTAATATGAGAGAAAGAGACACACGTTTTCACTTTCTGTGTTTTATAACAGAAATTCCTAAAAAGATACAAAGGCCCTTCTGACCATTGGATTGGCCTTAGCAGAGAATCATCGCATCACATTTGGAAATGGACAGACAACACCGAATATAATGCCACGTACGTTTTGAGACTTCTTTTCCATCTACTGTGTTTCTGTGTGGTTATGTGTGTGAATTGTGTTTATGAGCCAATACATTTAATATCACGGCATGCTTACTGCACTATGAGGTAAGAAGTTTAAATCCTTTTATGCATTTCCGTTCATCAGCTGTCCCTTTGGAAAACGTATTGTGGTTTGAGTTGAAATCTTTTCCATGATGATGGCATTTGACATAACTCTTGCACTTTCATCCAATGATTTAAACTTTGCTAAAATCCCTATTTAGAATGTAGAGAGAATAGCTGTTGCATAGCAGGGGGTCTAAAATGCTAGAAAGCCATTGAAGAATTGATACCCACAAGATTCTTAAGTCCACTCTTCCAGCTGCTACATCCATTCATAAAAGGAAGGTCTCCAGTGAACCTATGGGAATCTCTCCTAAAGTTTTATCACCAGAAGGAATTTAGTGCCAGTTCCTTGAATTGTGTACATTTCAAAGGGGGTATTTTAAATGTAACCATTACATTGGAGCAAATAAAATATAGGGGCTCAATCATTTCCATCCACCAAATCTAAGCCCTTTTAGGTATTTACTCATAAGAAGGTTATTTATTATTTCTTTTAAAATGGTTTTTAAACTTTGTTGGGGAACAGTGCATTCTTTCAGAACCCATCAAAAATCCTATCCTGTTCATGTGGATATTTTGCCCTCTTCCCATGAATCACAAATGTTCTTAATGACATCTAGAATGGTGAATCCTTTCCAGAAAGCTTTTAATTTACTTTGCCCATATTGATCAGAGGAATCACTATCTATGGTAGCTATAGACTTTTGAAGTGTATTTCTTAAATAATAAGACTTAAAAGTCAAAATTACTCCTTGATTCATAGGCTGAAGAATGGCTTTTGTGGTAGCGGGAACAAAAACAACATTCATCTCCTCGTACATCTGCATCAGAGCTCTTGAGTGACCAGGTGCATTGCCAATGAGCAGTATATTTTGAAAGGAATCTTTTTTTATGAGCAAATGTCTCAACAGAGGGTTGTAAACAGATGTGCTGTCATCCAGGCTTTGTTGTTCCATTTATAGAGCACAGGCAGACTATATTTAGCATAATTCTTAAGGGCCCTAGGAGTTTTGGAATGGTAAATGAGTATTGGCTCCAACTTAAAGTTACCAGCTGCATTAGGCCCTAACAAGAGAACCAGCCTGTCCTTTGAAGCTTTGAAACCAGGTATCAAATATTCTCTCTAGCTATGAAAATCCTGGATGGCATCTTCTTCCAATATAAGACGATTCATCTGCATGGGAAATCTGTTGTTTAGTGTTGCCACCTTCATTCATTATCTCAGCTAGATCTTCTGGATAACCCGAGGCAGCTTCTCCAGCAGCATTTGCTGCTTCTGCTTGCGCTTGTATCTTATGGAAACGGCTTCTTTCTTTAAACCTCATGAACCAAGCTCTACTAGCATCAAACTTTTCTTCTTCAGCTTGCTCACCTCTCTCAGTCTTCATAGACTTGACCAGAATTAGGGTTTTTGTCTAGATTAGGCTTTGGTTTAAGGGAATGTTGTGGCTCAACCTTGATCTTCTATTCAGACCACTAAAATTTTCTCCATATCAGCAGTTAGGCTGTTTTGCATTCTTATCATTGGTTTGTCCACTGAGTAGTATTTTGATTTCCTTCAAGAACTTTTCTTTTGCAATCATAACTTGGCTAACTGTTTGCCACAGGAAGCCTAGCTTTTGGCTTATCTAGGCTTTTGGTGTGCTTTCCTCACTAAGCTTAATCATTTCTAGATTTTGACTTAAATTGAGAGATGTATGTCCCTTACTTTACTTGACAATGTAGAGGCCATTGTAGGGTTTTTTTTTTTTTTTTAGCTGAGCCATCCTGCTACCTGTTGGCAGCTCAGTGACTGCTCAGCTCGGGCTGGACTCGAACCGCTGTTGCTCAGAGCTCA
>NW_017732671.1:72098-74565 GCF_001890085.2 Hipposideros armiger | reverse complement strand
CTAAGATGTCGCCAGCGACTCACGGAAGCCCAGCTCCAGGTTGAGCTGTTGTTCAGCATCTTAGCTGTGGAGGGCAGTGTCACTGGCCCTCATAAGTGGGATCCGAACCGGGGCCCTCTGGTGTGCCAAACCAGTTCTTAACCATCGCGCCACTCAGCCAGCCCCCCCATTTGGTTAACTTTTAACCTTTTTTTTTTCCCCCCACAATTAGTATGTCCCAAGGTTTCCCACAGCCTCTGTGTGATTTGGCTACGGATTGGAGGTTCCCACTACCCTCTATTCTGTTTCAATTAATTTGCTAGAACAGCTCACAGAATTTGGGGAAACACATTTACTAGTTTATTAAAGGATATAATAAAGGACACAGATGAACAGCCAGTCGAAGAGGTTCAGAGGATAAGGTCTGGGAAGGTCCTAAACACAGGACCTTCTGTAAACTCTGAAGTTGGGGTGCATCTTCCTCCTGGTGTAGATGTGTTCACCACCTGGAACCGCTCCAAACCCCATACTATTGGGATTTTATGGAGGCTTTCCATGTAGGCATGATCAATTATTTTGATATAATTGACCAGCCAGAAATATTTTGGGTGATCCATGAAAACATGGACATTTAGTAGATGTTATTGATCACACTGTTGCACTATTGCTCTTACAGATTGTTGTAATTATTTATGAATATGTATATGAAATTACCACGAACAGTGGCAGGAGAACCATTACAAATGAAGCTATACGTAAATAAATGTTTCTGATGTTAAATAAGTATTTTATGTTTATTATTAAATACATGCAATAAAATATTTAACTTTAACAATAACAACATTGGGTTAACTATTATTACAAAGATTAAGAGAACATTTTTGTGGAAAATTTTGATCTGCAAAAGGATAAATTTGATTTGCAGAAGGGTGAATTTTGAATGCAAAACCTGTATAATTGTTTTAAACTTTTTGCTGTTATCTCTGGCAATAGTTCTCTTTTTGCTATAGGCCCTTTATGTAACTCTTTTAGGTAGTTAAGGTAGTGACCAAGAAAAACTGTGTGAGTCTACAGTTTTTTTGAGATTTTTTTTGTTTGTTTTCTTAAATATTCAGCTTAAAAAATAGTTTTGCAAAAGAAAATATGTTGAGGTGTTGAATTTGCTCTCATTTCTGGAATGAGTCATCTCACCAGAAACTGGCTGTGAGCCAGACCACATCAGTTTCACTTATCAGTTCTACCTTAGCTGTTTTGCAAACGTTCTACCAGTGTCCTCTGGAGAGCTGTCAGCTATGGAGGTTTTACTGAAAATGCCACAAACAGACTTCACTTTCAGAGACAGCATGGTGGAGAAAGGATCTGGTAATATAAAATTGATGAAACTTGAAAAAATAAAACGGGAGGAAGGGTTTTTTCTCCAATGAAGCATAATTGGAACCGTACTTAAGGAGTTTTAGTACTTCACAGTCAGTCTCTGTACAAGGGGCAATGTTTTGAGAAACTGGGTGGGACGATAGGTGTGGAAGTGTTGCTTCAGGTATTGTATTACTGTATATGTTAGTTAAACATTTCTGGGGCAGGAGAAATGAACAATGAATTAGATTATAAGATAAGAGAAAAATATTATTTGTGTTTACATTGTTAGTCCTTGTATTTTCCCCGGTCCCTGGCAACTTGTACTCTGGCAAATCACATTGTGATGTTCAACAACATATTTTATATCCAAGAGTGAGAGCAAACTCGGGACTGGAACAATTTTGTAATATATACACACTAACAAAAGCTGCCTGCAAAAACTGGGCCTTTGTAATTTAAAAATAGGTATGGAGACTAAGAGTGTGGGGGTGAGAGGTTGAACTCACCCAGCAGCAAATCCCTTAGTATTTTTAGTTTACGGCAAATTTAATTAAAAAGAGGAAGAACATGATAAATGTGTGTTTGTATTTCAGTCCAGAAGAAAGGATACCCTTCATTGAACCTGTATCTTCTGCTTTTTGAAAAACAGAAATTTCATGCTTTTTCTTCTTTGCTTCTCCTTGAATTTTATTTTTTACTTGGAAGGATTTTTATTTGGCTTCTCTAAAAACAGGGTTCAGACTTAATTAAAAAGAAAGTTCTTAAAGAATGTTAATGTTAAGTTTCAGCTAAACTAAGTAAAGTTTACTTAACTGAAACTATTTCACAATCAGAATGATGCTTACTTAACACTGACAAATCAGGATATTACACATTCTAAGGAGGAAACTTATTTTTTGAAATCCAAACAGTTCTTGTAAGTTAACTAAGTTTTTTGGAGATTACATTGAGTCCTTAATCCATTTCAAATTAAATTTTTTTTTTTTAAGATTTTTACTGGGGGTTGGGGGAGTGGAACAACGCTGGGGAATCAGGGAATGGGAACAGACAAGTTGCTGTCCTTTTGTTCTTCAGTCTAGTTGTGGAGGATGTTGCTTCACTGGCCCAAGTTGGCACCATCATTGCGCTCTTC
>NW_017732671.1:59881-68383 GCF_001890085.2 Hipposideros armiger | reverse complement strand
TTTTTTAGCTGAGCCATCCTGCTACCTGTTGGCAGCTCAGTGACTGCTCAGCTCGGGCTGGACTCGAACCGCTGTTGCTCAGAGCTCAAACTCTTAAGCGAGCTCTTAACCAACTGAGCCACTCGGCCGGCCCATTGTAGGGTTATTAATTGTCTTAATTTCAATATTGTTGTGTCCCAAGGAATAGGGAGACCTGATGAGAGGGAGACAGACAAGGGAATGGTGGTCGGTGGAGCAGTCAGAACTCACACAACATTTATCACATAAGTTCACCATCTCATAATGGACTCAGATTTTTGGTGCACTGAAACAATTATCGTAGTAACATCAAAGATCACTGATCAGAGATCACTATAAAAATATAATAATACTGAGAAAAGTTTGAGATATTGTGAGAATTAACAAAATGTGGCACAGAGACGCTAAGTGAGCAAATGCTATTGAGAAAATGGCACTGATAAACTTGCTTAACTCAGGGTTGACACAAACTTTGAATTTGTAAGAAATGCAATTTCTGCAAAGTGCAGTAAAGCAAAGCACAATAAAACAAGGTGTTCCTATATAGTGGAAGAATGAATATAGGTATCCAACTTACCAATTTTTAATATTTTTGTGTTTGGTTTTAGGTTTGTCATCAAAGGAGCTGGAGAATGTGCCTACCTGAATGACAATGGAGTCAGTAGTGCCAGGACCTACACAGATAGGAAATGGATTTGTAGCAAGCCAAGTGATGTCTCCATGTAGCATAATGTTTCAGGGTCTTGATGGAGATGAGGTAGGCATCCTCAAAGTATGCCACCAGCGAGGACCATCAATGTTTAGCTTGCTTCCATACATTAGTTATTGTAAATAATTCTGCAGTGAACATAGGTGCAGATATGTTTTCAAAATAGTGTTTTTGTTTTTTGGGGGTAAGTGTTTTACTTGTACAACTCAATAACAACAACAAAACAAAAAAAAAATGAAAAGACTTTTCTCCAAAGAAGACATACAGATGATTTACAGACACATGAAAAGATGCTCAACATGACTAATTATCAGGGAAATGCAAGTTTAAACCATAGTGAGATACCACCTCACACAGGTCAGAATGACTATCATCAAAAGCCAATAAATAAAGTGTTGGTGAGGATATGGAGAGAAGGGAACCCTATGAACTGTTGGTGGGACTGCAAGCTGGTGCAGCCACTATGGAAAACAGTATGGAAGTTCCTCCAAAAACTAAAAATAGATCTACCATATGACCTAGAATGGATGGTTTCTTTGTCTAAAATGTATTAAAGCTGCCTGCTTTTGTCGTTTAAGTCCTGTATCGCTGAGATCTCCATACATACGAATTAATGTTTTCCCCTTGATGATCTGTCTTGAGTCAATGTAGCTATTAGATCAGCCAGAAGAACTTAGAAGAGTAGAGAAAAAAATTTCTCCTTAATGACAGTCTTTATTTGGAATTTTCCAAACATTTAAGAGAGATGCATTATAAATTGTTATTTACAGTTGCTGCTACATTTCTTGGTCCTCCAAAAATATTACCAGTATGCATTCATAATATTTGTTGACAGCAAAGATGCAAACTATCATAAGGTGGTATAATACAGAAGTTTGGAAGAGATTCTAAATTAAGTAGGTATTAAATTGTATTTGCTGATATTTATATATTGAACCCAGAGTATAATCAATGTCAATGAACTCCTCTTCTGCTATATAGATAGCCCTTTGTTAGCACACATGGGACCATAAAAATGACCATGCTATCTTGAAACCACGTAATATGTTTTTAATAGCCCAATAAGGAAAATTACAATTGGTTTGTGTCATTTAAAAATTTTAACGCATTCAAAATTCTCTCATGGTCAGTTTCAAATATATAGGGACATTTAAAAAGTACTAAAAGTAGTATTTATTCTGTACTCTATTTTAAAACATTAGAAACACTGACAAAGTGTTTTTTACACTTTAATTCTTAGTGTTTATGTTTTAAATTTCAGTGTGCTAAATAAGTATTATACCTGTAAATAATATTGTTTATTTTACTCTTTACTGAATTTAAAATTCTGCTTTTATCTCAGATTAAATCACAAAGTGTTAATTCCACTAATTCTTTAAGCATTCAATAGCCAATCTCAGAATTATTTGTATCCTACTGAGTTTTAGAAACAAAATGTTTTCAAAATTTGCAGGAGTAGCTACACTGTACTGATGAATCCCAAAAAGGACGAAATAGCAATTTATAGTATTTTATCTTATGTATGTTCATTTCACTTGATTTATTGATGTATTTGTCAATTTCTTCTTGTAATTCTGTACAGTTTTGTTATAATATATGTGTATATATATGTGTGTGTGTATATATATGAATACAAATAAATAGATTTCAGGAATTAAATCTTTTTTCAGTGAACAGTAATCTTATTTCACCCTAACAATGCTTTTTGCCTTATCCATTTTTCTCAGGTTTTCTAAGAGTCAGGGACTATGCCTAGTTCACTTCTGTATCCTTGAAGACTAGCACAGTGTCTCAACTATAGGATATGTTCAATACGTAACTGTGGATATGCCTTCATGACTACAAGACTCTGCCCTATTTGCCTAGTTTCTGCTAACTTTGTCACAAAAAAGCTAAATTTCTACAGAAATCTAGAAAGTAATTTAGGGTCAGAGACATTGAGTCACTGAATCCGAGAAGTGGGGAATAGCCTCACTCCAAAGTCTAAGCTTCCAAATCGTACCAGGGTGCCACCCCCAAAGAGAAACAAGATTTTATATTAATAAGCTGTGTCAAACTATGACCTTAACTCATCTAGTATTCTTTTACAAACTAGTTTCCAAACCATATATCTAAAGCATGGATTCTATTTCTTACAACCTGTGACCTTGATAAATTACATAGTCCCCCAAGCACAGTTTCTTTACATGAAAATTAGTATACTAGTCCTAATTTCACTGGCTAGTTGTAAGATTCAAATGAGACCACAGATGAAAATCTTTTGCAATATATCTGACTCATAGTAAATGTTCAATAAATTGTCATTCTTGCATTATTGCTGTATGGAAATAAATGTAGAGATAATAGCAAAAGTTCAGCCACTAGCGTGGGAACTTCTAAGTAATGTTCAGTTCATTTGTCATTTTTCCGCTGCCACCAGCAGAAAGTCAGCGAGCTGTTTAAATCAGTTTCTAATGCTTCAGTGGAAATCTTAAATGGTGGAATTAATCACTCAAAGCACAGGTGAGAAACATTTCTTCACAGGAAAGCCTGCAAAAGTACACGGTTTTAAGATAGAAGAAAACCTACATAATTGGAAATACCCATTCTTTCACTGCAAATCCATTCTGATTCATCACATTTCAACCAAACTGATAATTCTAATCCAACATATGACTAGGTCACTCCCTCACATAAAATCTTGCAATCACTCCTCCTTTGATCTCAGTATACAATCCAAACAGCTAATGGTAATCAAGGTCATATAATATTATTATGACACTGTTTCCCTTTCCACCTTCTACAATACATCATCTATATATGGCATTGTGTGTTCACCACCCAAAGTCAAATCTCCTTTCATCACCATATATTTGACCCTCTTTACCCTTGTCTACCTATTTTTGTTACCCTCTGGTAACCACTAAACTGATGTCTGTTTTTATGAGTTTTTGTTTGTTTGTTTGTCTTGTTCATTTGTTGTTTTCAGTTTTATATCCCACATATCAGTGAAACCATATGGTTCTCGACTTTTTCTGTCTGAATTAGTTTTCTTAGCATGATAATCTCAAGATCCATCCATGTTGTCGCAAATGGCAGTGTTTCATCTTTTCTTATGTCTGAGTAGTAGTCCATTGTCTATATGTACCACATCTTCTTTATTTAATCATCTATCAGAGGACACTTGGGTGGTTACCATGTCTTTGGCCACTGCGAATAATGCTGCAATGAACATAGGGGTGTATATATATCTTTACGGATAAATGCTTTCAGATTTTTGGGGTAGATAGCCAGAACAGGGATTGCTGAATCATAGGGAGATTCTATTCTTAATTTTTGAGGAACCTCTATACTGTTTTCCACAGTGGCTGTACCAATTTACATTCCCTCCAACTGTGTTTGAGGGTTCCTTTTCTCTACAATCTTTCCAACACTTGTGCTTTTGGACCTTTACATTAGGTTATATTTCCTCATCTCCCTGGTACGGTAGCTATTATTTCCTTAATCTAAATTACAATGTGCTGCTATTGTTTAATGAGTTTTCTCATTTCCCAATAAGAATGTAGCTACATGCTGGGAGAGCCACAGTGTTTTTTCCTTCATTATGTTCTCAGTGCCCTGTGTATAGCCTGACTGATGGTGGGAATTCAATGAATGTCTATTAAACTAACCTGTTTCTATGTATTTTTCTGTTGTGTATTTTAAAAAAATTTTTATTTTTAATAGTTTGTGGTCAGTTTGCTTCTGTACCATGGAATCTACTTAATAGCTTCTGAATTTCTTGGCTTTGAGTCAAGGAAAGTAGTAGCAATGACAGAAACTCTCCAGGAAACCTGGAAACTTTGAGATAAAGGGTATCTGTAACACAGCAATGTGCAACTTACGTTTAAACACATTGAGGTGGCTGTTATAGCGATGTTCTGATTTTGAAATAAACTGAAAGTAGATTTTGATGTTTGTTTAGTGGAAATGAATGTATATTGTATATAAAAGTGCTATTTTTCAGTGTGTGAATTTAAATTTTTTTTAATCCCATGCAAGATGGTTTATTCTGCAAATTGGATGTTTTTAATATTCAGTCAGAACTGAACTTGGACCTCTGGTGTCACTAA
Source organism: Hipposideros armiger (assembly GCF_001890085.2). Taxonomy (NCBI): domain Eukaryota; kingdom Metazoa; phylum Chordata; class Mammalia; order Chiroptera; family Hipposideridae; genus Hipposideros; species Hipposideros armiger. The sequence continues at coordinate 63,565 of NW_017732671.1, read as the reverse complement.
GAATACAATGTACCAGAGAGAGCATTGAGACCTCAAGCACAGAGATAATGAAACAATAGGTGGAGAGCAAGAACTAGAAATACACAAAGTAGTAAAAATGAAAAAGGAGAGATGCCAGGACAAACTCTCACCCGGAAGTGAGATGGAAAATGTGGGTGAGATCACAACTTCTGGGCAGGCAAGCTGGGGTACACTCATCTTTCCCTGATCCTCATCTGAAAATAACACCAGGAACAACTAGTGTAAAGTTTTTAAAGATGATGAGATGAAGGTGGGCTGGTTTGGGATCCCAGAACTGGAGAACCAACAGTGGCAGACATCTTGGGTCGCCTTTGTAGCACACCCAAAAGAAGAAAGCTGCTTTGATTTGGCATTTCTTGACCCCCAACCTAAAAAGAAAAGGCAGTCCAGGTAACCTCTTTCCTAGCCCACATTGATGGCTTCCCACTGACAACCCCAGGTGAGCCCAGTAGCACCAGCCGAGGGGATCTATTGGGAGCCCAGTTGACGATAGGAACTCACCCTTTCAGACCTCCTAGAGCTAATAAGTGAGTTCAGCAAGGTTGCAGGATACAAGTTGAAAACATGAAAATTAATCACATTTCTACATACTAATAATTAACGTGGAAACAAAAATGCAACAGCATCTATAATTCCAAAAAAATTGAAATATTTATGTATCAAATTAAAACATATTCAGGATATGAATGCTGAAATTGTAAAATGCTGATAAAAAATGAAAGAAAACTTAGATATTTGGCAGTACACACTGTGCTCATGGATTTGAAGACTTAATATAATAACCATATCAGTTGTTCCCAAAGTGACCTATAGGTTTAATTCAATTTCTATCAAAATCCCACTAGGAATTTTGTAGACCTACACTATAGACAAACTTATTCCAGATTTCAAATGGAAAGATATAGACCCTAGAATCAGTAACACAATCTTGAAAAAGAAGAGTAAAGCAGGAAGAATTATATGATGTGATGTTAAAGCTTACTATATCGCTAAGGTCATTAAAACAATATTGGCAGAATGCTAGACACATAGATTATATGACAGAATAGAGAATCCATAAATAGATCCACACAAATATGACCCACTAAATTTTCACAAAGGTACAGAAGCAATACAATAAATGATGTTGAGCACTTGGACAGCCACTGGCAAAAACAAAAACAAGAACAAAAAACCCTCAATCAAATGCTTATATCTTAAATATTAACGCTAAGGTTGATACTTAAACCCAGGCACTTGCCAATCAGAACAGTCTCGGGCCAGTACATTTTACTTCAGGAAAATGGCTTTATCTGAGCCCTGAGGAAAAAGGTTGTAGGTATTCTCCAGGTCAAAGCTTCATCAGCAACATTTTAGATACTGAAGTTAATAATATTTCCTTAAGCAGGTATGAATTAATAGTAACTGAATAATAAGTGTATTAACAACTGAAGCTTATTGGACACCTTTACCTAAATCATAGAGTTCATTCCTCAGAATAAGCCTGTCGCTATATAGTTCTCGAGGTTAAAGAACTTAACATGCGATAATAATTTGTGTATTAATAAATTACCATGAATTCATGGCAATTATTACACAGAAATTATTATCTTACAGTTCTGGAGCTCAGAGGTTCAAAATGGATCTCACTGAGTGAAAATCAAAATGTTGATAGAGCAGTGCTCCTTTTGGAGGTTCTAGAAGAGTCTGTTTCCTTGCCTTTTAGAGCTTCTAGAGGCCACTTACATTCTTTACCTTGGGGCCTCTTTCTCCATCTTCAAAGCCAGCTGCATAGCATTTTCAAAACTCTAACTGTGACACTGCTGCCTTCTAAAAAGAGCCCATTTGATTAATTTGGGTCCACCCAGATAGCCCAGGATAATCTCCTCATCTCAAGATCCTTAATTTAACCACATCTTCAAATTATATATATATATATATATATATATATATATATATATATATATATATATATATATATATATATTTTAATGTAAGGTAATGCATTCACAGGTTTTGGGGATTAGGACATGGCATCTTTGGGAGGGTCATTATTCTGCCTACCACATATGTGTAAAATCAAACAACTACGGGGGTACGAATACCATATTTATGTTGGGCTTATTTTGCTCCAAAGCCTGTGTTTTTTCACATTATAGGATACTTCCTTGTATATTACTCTCACATTGTATACACCTACCATCCATTTTGTTCTGTAAGGGCCAAGGGACGTGGGGCAGAGGTCAACTAAGAGTCAATTTTCATGAGTTTCTGCTGTTTCCTGTAACTATGTATTACTTTTATATTAGTCAGTTGAGATAATTCACTTCTGTTAAGTAGTAATGGTTACCCTAAAGAGACTTTTCCTTTCCTCTTCTATCCAGTCAATTAGTTACTCATTTCTATCTCCTAAGTATATGCCCAATCAAAAAAATATTTTTTTGAAAGAAAAAGAAATCCTTTTAATAAGTGAAATTAGACTAACACTCTCTTTGTTGCTCCTTTTTACACTGCAACTCTCTAGAGACCATGTAAAAACATGTCACTGTATCTTATGTATGGTATCAACCATTAGACATAGGATTGTATAAGAAAATAAATAGGATGATATAGCTTAGAAGTTATGAAATTCACAGAGTTTAATATACAGCCCTTGTGTTAATTGTAAAGCTATTTTCTCACATTTCTGCTTTCATAATTTGTGCTCAAGCCTTCTTAAATTTTAGGTGGCTTTCTAATGACACTATATGTTCTCTTCTCTTTGTGCATAAATGAAAGCAGTTCTCTTCAACTGGAACACTTCTCCCTCTATCTCAGATGCCTCACTTTCTCATTTAGCTAACTTCTACTCAGTTCTTCAGTTTGTAAATTTAGTTGACACGTCCTTAGGCAAACTTTCTCTGGATAGGCATCCTAATTAAATGCTCTCACAATAAATTATTCTATGCCTTTTACAACTTGTTACAATGAATTATATATACTGACTTCTTAGTTTCTTACTAAGTTCCTCAAAAAAGGGGGTTATATCTTGTTCATTATTGTGTGCTCAAAGCCTACCTGGCATGATGGATGAAAGGCATTAGGCTTCAAAAATACATGTTAAATGAACATCCACATTGTTAAGATTTCACGTACTTATTGTTCAGTTTTCCTTTCGCCAGTGGAAAATTGTTACAGCAATGTAGAAACTGAGTGATTTTATTAAGGCTATGACTAACCCACAAATGGAATGTGAGTCAACATTTGACCTTTACTCACTTTTTTCTCAGTGTTAATGTCAAACTAGTTTCAAAATCAAGTCATTTAATTATGGACTCAATCACTAACTGTGAGCTTTGACAAACTACTCAGTCCCTCACTGAAGGAGCTCATCTTAAAATAAAAGTAAAAATATCATCCTCATTATCTAGTACCAATTAAATGAGAAAACATTTCAATTTATTATTAATGTTTCTGGATCATCGTGATAATAAACTAGTTTTTTGAGTTTTTTTTAAAGATTTTTATTGGGAACTAGGGGGATGGGAACAGCACTGGGGAATTGAGGGAAGGGGAACAGACAAGTTGCTGTTGTTTTGTTCTTCAGTTTAGTTGTGGAGGACGTTGCTTCACTGGCCCAAGTTGGCACCATCATTGCGCTCTTCCCGGGTGAGGCAGATCAGTCGCTGGCTTCTGGACGGCTGC